>NC_087220.1:23404046-23416546 GCF_015104395.2 Macrobrachium nipponense | reverse complement strand
ACTGAACTTGTTTTGATTTATTCATTCATTAACATAACATTGATGACCAATGCATCATAATGTTTTTTTATGTATGAAAATGAAACAATCAAAGGTACAAAGAGATTTATACATGTAACATATAAAGACTGATAATATAATATGATATGATATGTATGAGACACTGTTATATGTCACGTGCTTTGACATTCCTCAGAAATTGGGAATGATCGTTTTTAACTTCCCTGGAGACTGAGTGTCCGAGCGACTGCTTAGGAATGCTGATATGTCTTGTTGGATGGTGTGACATTAAGATCCTTACCTAAGCAGGTCAACGTTCGTCCTGTCGTGATGGGCGTTTGTCAGCGGTAACTTTGAAACTGGATATGAGTGGTTTCAGGGCGTGAATCATGGGTGTGAGTTTGTGCGTTCGTACGAGCTATGTCCATTCGTAATAGCATGTAATTAGCAAGAACCATAGAGTCTCTTACAAGGTGAGAAAGAGCCGGGATGGCTCTGCCAACGTGTTTCTGTTTAAGTGCTTGGAGATTCTAGGCTGCAATGGGGGTTTCTATTGGAGGGAACTACTCTGGTAAGGGGAACTATAATTAGAGAAGAGTGGATAATTCATTTGGATAAATGAAGTTGACTAATTACTGTATAGACTGTTAATTACTGGGGGTTATCTGGGTTATTTGAACTTTGAGTTGTCATTCCATTTAATCATCCTGTAAGAATCTGAGTTATTCAATTAATGCTTTGCTTTTAAAATAATGTATATTTTTTGTAAGTTCACGACTCTGATTTGATGACCTAATGAAATGGAGGGGAGGTATAGCAAGAGAGAGAGAGAGAGAGCGAGCTGTTGTCGGTCGAGAGAGAGAGAGGGAAAATGTGTTACCAAAACCCAGTGCCTGCTGCTATGGCTTTCGCTACCAAAATGAATAACGGAGACGGGGGCATCCATTATTATATATAATAGATCCATAGCCTATGACTGATGATTACATCCTCCATAGGAAATCCACCATCATTATTTTAGAATAACCTTTAAAAGCATAATCTCCTCATTTATTGGTATAGACAAATAATTAAAGTGAATAAATATGGTCAGGTTGGAAAAAATTGCCTCATTTTGTTTTTCAACTGGATTCAATAGGAAATTAGCTCTACTATTCAGGATAGAAAATTTACCCTGATCTGCTCACTGCTAATGCCCCAAAATTACCCTAATTGTAGATGGCTGATACTATGGCTACTGTATGCCAAAATTATCATATTGTAATGAATATTAGAGCTATAAACCCAAACTAAGTTTCTACTCCCATGACCTATTTTCAGATAATTGCAACCATCCTCTAAATTTCTGTGTGAAGAAAAATTTACAAATGATTATGCTTTTGAATTATTTGAGATTACAGCATGTTTTCACATATGTTATTTGCAATGTTTCTAGGTTGATAATATTTGAATTTCATTTAATTTGTACAGGTTGTATGTGCATGGAATAATTGCATGATTGTAGTGTGGCTCAATAAACTAAGGCTAAACAGATATGGTGTGTGTCATCTGTAGAAAAGTGATTAATCTAGACAAGTCCAAAGAATGAGTCAAACTGACAGAGAAAGGGTGTGTTGGTATTAACAAAGAAACATAGATGTTCCAGATGAGTTCTTTAAAAAATTTCATGATATCCTTGTGCACAAAGTCTGCAGGAGTAGGTACACAAACCCCAAAACAATCCAGTCTGCCAAAAAAGCGTGATTCTTCTGAAGTGTGTAAGCCAAACATGAGATCAGAAAAGGAAAATGTCTTCACTTTCAAAACCTCTGCCTTTTCTGCGTAGTCCTTGTTTCAAATGTCTCTAGCAAAGAAAAATCCTAGCAAAGCTAGCTACAGATACAATCATGTTTTGACTAGAATTACAAAAGAATATCATCGGTCACTGTCACATCAGGGAGGATGATTGGGCCTTGAAAGTCAAGTATTGTCTCTCCATGAAAAATGATCTACGAGCTGAGGAGGCTCTATACCATCACACATGCAAGGACCTATTCATGAAGGGATAGGCTCCTCCAGGATTTGCATCTGACAAGTGCAAATCTTTCAGCAAGAGAAAAAAAGTTGGTCGACCTTAAAGAAGAAGGAGAAACTCCAAGATACCCATCCACATGTATACAGCAAGTTTATTGATGGCCTCTTCCTCCTGAGGAGTGACAAATATTAGGCAGGCATGTACAGTGACCTGTATATTAAACAAGTTCTTATGTGAAACATTAAAACAGGTGGTTCTATGACTAGAAGTTGAAGATTTGAAGAGTTGAAAAGTCTGGTATGGTTACTGTTCAGTCCAGCGTATGGAGAAATTAAGTATATCTTCATTTTAACAGGCCACTGAGCTGATTAACAGCTCTCCTAGGGCTGGCCTGAAGAATTAGATATTTCTACGTGGCTAGGAACCAATTGGTTACCTATGAACGGATCCCCTACAGTTTATCGTGGGATCCAAGCCACATTATATGGAGAAATGAATCTCTATCACCAGAAATACATCCCTCTGACTCTGTGTTGGCCGAGCCGGGAATCGAACTTCGGATCACCGGATTGGTAGGCAATCGCGAAAATGACTTGTCCAAAGAGAAACTAGCATGTGGTGAAGTCAACAGGGCCATGAGAGAAGTAACCAGTCTTCGAGACATCAAGGAAGCAGAGATCCACAAGGACAGGTCAGCTGCTAGGATGACCAGAGATGCTAAGAATGTGCAGACTATCCTGAACTCCTCTGAATCAAAACCCTTCTACAAGGTAACAAAGGGACGACATAGTCTCTCATCTGGAGTCATAGCCGACAAGTCTGTTAATGTAAAAAGTGCAAAATCAGTCGGTTACACCATATTGAAATCTATGCAGGGCAAATCGGTAGCAGAGCACAAGTTCTGCAAGAGAGGTCAGTTTACCACACTTGCTGCCTCAACTTACATTGCAGTTGGAGGAGAACGCCTGGAGGTTGACCCGAAACAGTGGTTCCAACGCCTTGTTGTGACAGGAACCAGGACTCTTGACACCTTGTTTACATATGAGTTATCAGCTTATCCCACAGCTCTGTTTGATAACTGGCTTCTAATGCGTCTTCCAGACAAGTCCGGTCTCCAGACAGATCTGGCAAAGAAGGTACCATCCTGTGTAGTAAATCAATGTTCAAGTTATGTGGTGTATTTCCTTGATGGTGGTGCACTCTTGCAACGATTGCTATGGCCAATCCAGACAACACATGCCAGTCTCTCCAGTTTGTTTGTGTGGTATATACTTTATCACTACAGACATGCTATTGTCATATTTGATGGCTATGGAAGAGGCCCCTCTACCAAGGATGAAGCACACCAGAGACGTGCCAGCTTATACATCAGAGCAGACGTTAATTTTAAGCCAGCAATGCAGTTGACCATGGAGAAGTCCAACACAGTGCTGGTGATGCCGACTACGACAATGTGTCAACAGCATGTGTTATGAGATCAACAGTAGTTATAGAGGATTACACAGACCTGCTGTCCTACTCTTTCACCATCCAAATCCTAGGCATCATGATATCTTCTTGCAGATCCTGCAAGATCATCTAACTCCTGACCTTACTGTATCATTGCTCTTCCTACATGCAATCACAGGGTATGATACAACATCAAGGCCATATGGCATAGGAAAGGTCATGACAATGAGCAAATGTCAGCAGCTTAAGGACCATACTAAATTATTCATGAAGGCAAATCAATGTCATGATGATGTCAACAAGCATGAGCAAACTGCTCTAGAAATCTTATGCAACTGCGAGCCTGGAAATAGCATTGATTTTTAAAAAGCATCTAGGTTCAGTAGTAAAATGGCATCCAGGTTGATTTTCCTACATCCTGACTCTCTTCCATCAACCTATGATGCAGCCAAGTATCACAGTTACAGAGTGTACCACCAGGTACAGACATGGCAAGGCAATCATCTTGATCCAATAAAGTGGGGTTGGTTTATCCACAAAGACCAGAATTTAAAGAAACTCAAGCTAAATAAGATGTAGCATCTTTGTTCAAACCAGTCACATGCAATTATCACGGCAAGTGAGACAAAAATATTTGTTTCTATTGCAAAAATGTTGTGCACCCTGGCTTTTGGTCACTGCAAGGGAATCAACTGCACCAATGCTGCCTGCAGTGAACAGTGAAGCAGAGCTTCTGGATTATTCGACTTAGTAGATATTACTTTTGGGAATGAAATTTAGGAATGTTGTCACAATCAAGCTCTGATATATTCTCTGTCTTACTGAAAATACTTTAGATGAATTCCCTGGCCCCCAAAATATAGGATTACATACCTTGTTTGCATGTATAGCACTATTAGTTGGGAAGATGTTTAATTTTTTTGTCTTAAATATAGGGGATGGCGGCCATCTTGGGTTAGGCCCAGTTTAGGGCATTAGCAGTGACCAGATCATGGTAGATTTGTTATCATGGCTATCAAATCTTATTTACTGTCAAAATCAGCTGAGAAACAAAATAAAGCAATTTTTTCCAACCTCAGCTCTTTAATTACTGGACTAGTACATGAAGAATATGATTAGACTGGAGGAAAAATTTTCAGATTCCACTTCAGGGGGTACAGAATGTTATGAGCACGCATCCATGTCAGCTAGTTAATATGACCCCTACTGAACATATTTCTGGTGGATGCCCATTGATTTAGGCCGTTTTAATTTTTTTATGCCAAAAACAAAATGGCCAGACAAATAGAAATTGTATAATTTGGAAAATGTGTGATAACCTCAATTGTACTGAAGCTGTGGTTGTAAAATTTGACATATATCATCACAGTAATACCAGTAAAGTATCCAATAAGTATTAAGCCATTCCAAAACGAATTGATAAAGTTATATGCAGATCAGTCACAAAAATGTACAAAAAAACTCAAAGCTGAACTCTGTCAATTTTCAAATCCCGTGACTTATCATGACTTTCACTGTGGGTTTGTTTCTGCAGTTTGGTATATTTTACTCCAGAGATACCAGTGAAATGGCCTGCAAATATAATCCCAAACAAAAGTTATGTGCATATTTATACACAATAGTCAGATTTGACTATTAAAAAAAATGGGCCATATGTTAACCATAACCAAACATATGGTTCTGAAATGTGCATTTGTGTCTTATTGATACCTATCAATTATCCTAAATATATTGCTGCGAAGATATATCATGACACACCATAATGAATGTGTGAAATACTTCCTCTTGGAAAGTCAGGGTCCTTGAAGGTCCCTCCCAAACTTCATTATTTCGAGAAAGTTACTCGCCAATCTTCTCGAGAAGATCCTAAATTTACAGCCACCTTGAATGAGACGATGTTTACTCCAGATGATCAAGTGTCTGACAAAGCTTCTGCCCAAGATAAGGCCTGGATTCTCTCTCACATCCATGGCTCTAACAGTGACGATGTACCAGCGTGGACTGGGTTCAACCAAGTTACAACACAAGGCAAACACGAGCTCTGCACAATCGGGTAATTGCCTCTCCTCAACACCCCGCTCACGAGAACAACATGCTGTGGACAGTTATGAGGCGATGCCTGAGGATTTCAAACATTATAAATCCTGGTCAGTCCACAGTCATCATTCTGGACCAGCAGCTGTACTGAAAGGCCAAGGAAAAACAGTGGGCGAACAGTAATGAATGCAAAACGATATTCTTGTGACTTGGAGGTTCCACATTGTCAAGAATTTCATATGTGGGATTGGAAGTCACTTTGCAGACTCTGGTCTTACTGATGTGTGGACAGAGAGTTCCATCTTTAGAGAGAATACAGCTCAAAATAACATGCAGGCCAAATCGTACAACAGGGCTATTTATGCACACAAGTATTTGAAGCTGTTTGGAAAAAACTCTGGCCAACATTCATCATATGGGCTAAAGATCACCAAGTAGAAGTTGAACTCCAATCATTATCAGTCCACGTCATAGAAGCTTAGGAAGCGCACAATGAGCGAGATGTGACCAGCAACAAAGTCAAAGCACTGAAAGATGCAGTTTACCACTCCAGAATAACAAGACTGTTGGACGACCTCCAAGAGACACAAGCACCCATTCCCAGATTTTTGGTGATGAACATCAAAATGATCTTCATCTTGTTGCAGTTCCTGCATGCAGAGAACTAGAAACTGGAACCTACATAAATCGTCCTTTGCGGCAACGTTACCCTAGTTTGCTCAGTATGACCACACAAACTACACTTGCTGGGGAGCAGTTAATTGATGACATTATGATCCTTAAAAAAAAGGCACCTTGATCACCAGTTTATGAATGGAAATTTTGTGGTCAAGACAACCAATAACACATTCAATCAGCTATCGATGGATCCAGCCTTAGAGCAAATCAACAAAGTTGGCCAACTTGCTGCTTGTCTTGTAGGAATAATGAGATTAGAAGGAGCAAGAGATCAATGATGCCTCCTATGTAAAACAAGGCAGACCCTCAAGATTAAAGCGGGACAAGGAAGATGTTCAGAAGATTGTCAACCAACTGAAGAGATTCAACTTTTTTCAACACCAAAATCCAACTGTCATTAGCCTGGCAACTAGAGATGTAGCTTCTCCTAAATATAATGGAATGTCTTATGACAACACATGCAGAAGGGCAAGACAAATTGAGAGAATTTGTGGGCTTACATCTCATCAAGAAAGAAGTGGGATTCCATGACAAGCTCAGGCAGTCAAAAAGCCTAATGCTGAAAAGCCCGTATCAGGTCCAGAAAAAAAATTTGGCTCTGAAACAAAAACACATCAAAGTAGACCGTAACCTCTTTCAACGCTTGCTTGTTTTGAAAGAAGCTAGATACGAGGTAGACATGAAGGAAATCCTCAGCCATGAATCTTCGCCGATTCCCCTATCACTTGCAGACACTTCTGGAGCAATGCGATCCACAAACAAAGTAGCTCTCAGAAATATCCCTCAGATAAGAACAACTGTAGAGAAACAACCGTCGATAGTAAATCTGAAAACTTGTGTAATCATTGATGATCAGGTACTTGTTCAAGCAATCGGCAAACCTGCAAATGCCCACAGTTTTGGACAGCTCGCAGACCGGTTCGTCCCCTGTCTTCAGTCACTTCAGTGACACTTGCTCCAGAGTTGACGTCTTGTATGATAAGTATGAAGCAAACACTATGAAGGACACCACTCAGATTTTACAGACCAGGAAAACCCTGCCAATATGTCACAAAGTGGACAATAGGGATGTGCCATTACCCATCACCTGAATCCTGAAGTTGTGACACCTGTCGGATTTCATGACCGAAAGGCTGTTCAGTCATCTCGTGGAACAGATGTCAACTCCCTCAAATCTAACTACGATGAAACTGATACCAGAATCCTGTTACAGGCCAAGTCTGTGACAGATCCAGGGTTTGAGCATCTTCATTTGTTCCAGGGACACAGACGTCGTTGTTCTCCTCGTTCTGTTTTCAGTAACCTATATGGAGAGCTTTGGTTCCAAACGGGAACAGCGAAGCAAAGGAGTTTTGTTGCTGTGCATGCTGTAGGCCTTAATCCACCTCTCCACAATATTTCAGGATTCCATGCCCTCTCTGGCGTACGACACAGTCAGCCAATTTTGTGGCATTGTCAAAACAATAGTTTGGAAAACGTTAATCTAGAACTGTCCCTTACTGGATGGGCTCGGATGTGGCACACTTACCAAAAGAACACAGAAGTAGAGAGCTTCATCCACAGACTGTATTCAAACAATGAAATCAATGACATGTGTTTCAAAATGATCCTCAAAGGTTACAAAGAACCAGAGAAGTGGCCACCAACCTTTTCTTATCTGAAGCTTCATATCAAGCGAGCACACCATCAGTGTACAATTTAGCTCTCTTCACTGAGCGCACAGCCAGATATATCTTCCCCAGTGGGAAATGGATGGAACAAGGACGGTACAACTGGAAATATGCTTCCTCATTTGATGAGTACTCGATATACCATTTCCAGCGGTTTACCTCAAGCTTATACAGTGCCAGTGTAAGAACTGCGAATCCAACAGATGCAGCTGTCGTCTTAAGGAGCTGAGATGTATCGCCGGTTGTAGTTGTTATGACGAAACTTGTCGAAATCCTTTGAACAGTGCCCAAGATGACTCGGACTAAACCATGGAAAACTGATGTCAATGTTAATATTATCCCAAAACAGTTTTTTTTGCATCAAAAGAACTTCATTAAAGCATGTCCGTACATTTATACAAGCTTAATATAATGCATCAAGATGTAATTTTGTCGGATTTTCTTAGCATTTTTTCATGTTTGTGTCTCCATAGGGAACGAAATAAATAAGATATATCTTAGATCTTTAGAGGATGTGTGTATTATTATAATACGTTCAAATACAGCAAATTTCATTATGTTATCTTAAAGAAAACACAAAGTTGCGTCATTTTATTAGCATCCGGAGTTTTCAATAATGGCAGCCATTTTGTTTTGGCTGTATAATATTTAAAAAGGCCAAATTTAATGGGCATCCACTTGAAATATGTTCACTATGGACCACTTTAACAGTCTGACATGGATGCCAGCTTTTAACATTCCGTACTCCCTAAAGTGATTTCTAGGCCTCTTTTCAGATTTTGCCTCTAGTCTAGATGTACAATAGTTTGCAAGCCCCATTTCACTGCATCGTCTTCCACAAGAGTGAAAAAATACGGGCTTTACAGACTAGTCAAGTAGAAACCACAGAATTGTTGCTTTCAATTCTCATCATTATACCTGGAATCGATTCCACCCACACCAGGGAATTGGAAATATCTAAGTAAGTTAACGAGTAGACACCCGCATATTTTCCTCGCATCCTTCGTTTTCATATGGCTTAGGTATAGATAATATTACGCATCTATAAAACGGACTTCAGTTATTCTAAGATCTAAACGACTGCACGAGAAGGTCGCTCGATGCCTTTGAGATTGGCCCCGTGGTGGCAGGCCAGCAACAGATCTAGGTCCCCTCTCCAATCTTCTTGGAGTGGACGGGCCGGTGTGTATTAAGCGTATGTGAGATATCATTATCATTACTAATGTGAAGAAGAAAAGGCGAAGTTATCTTAAAGTCAGCTCTTCCTCTTCAGCAAATAACGTTTTCTCTATAATTCCCGGCCTTCTACTTCTTTCTTTCCTGAGCTGCCTAATGAATCTCGTCTCTGTATTGAAAGCTTCGTATCGGACCTTAAATGTCTTTTTTTTTTTTGACAAAATAGAACTGCTGACCTTTGCTGACGGTATCTTTTCATCATCGTGTTGTTAGAGCTGTAAGTTATGAACATTCGTTTCTGAATACGTTTAAAGCATTAAGTAAGTCTTAACTCTCTCAGCTATACAAGTTAAAAGAAATAGCAAACTTGAGCATAAGATAAGATGAATGATGGACACTATGGTATCCTGAATTTCACTAATAACATCTAGAGCTTATACCAAAAGCTCGATTCCTTCTTCGTCATAAAACAAGACATTACGCTTTGACTGATGTTGGCATAAAGCGATGAAGGCCTCCGGGTAAAGAATCGTGGCCCGGAGATAATAATCGTACTAGGCAGGTCAGTTTTTATGCGCAGCAGCATAATAAGCTTACACGATATAAGTATGAAAAAGTAATGTGTATATCACCATCATTTCTGCCTTCTTCAATTAAATAACCAGACGTTACCAAAAGACTTATCAGTGCTTCAGAAACACCCACGGCAACATCTAACATTTCAGTTTGTTTTTTACGCAAACTATTATACAGTAGTTTAACGAAAATTTAAAGGTTATAAATAATTTATATTAAAATATTTTGAAAACCATTATGGCATGAATGTTAAATCATATAGTTTCGCAATTAGATCTTCTCTCGAAATTGGAGGAAAATAAAATTTTCTTACTATGTCCTGAACTTCATGCAGTTAAATTCCAGTAAAACTGAATCAATTTCCTTTAGCAAACTTTTGTGTTTTACAAGCATTGTTCTATGAAAAAAAAAAAAAAAAAAAAAAAAAACAGACAGACAGACGGCTTGAAAGATGTTCTAAGAAAATTATGTGCAGAAAAAGAGGAGAAGCAACTCGCTGAGAGACAGTGAGTATTACAACTTTACGTCATGTTTTTATTTATTAATTTTCCTAGGTTGATCATGATGTCAAAATTAGCCGGAATCCTATCAAGATTCTATCTATGGCCTCCTGTGAAGAGACAACTGAATGTCCCTAACCCTAAGGAAAGTGATAGACTTACTTCCTAAAGGGAGGGATGTCGTAATTCAGGAAAAAGAAGTAAAGAAAAGAGGTCAGAAGAGAAAAAGCAGTAATCGAACTAGACATTTTCAGGATCATTGATTTCAGAGGAAACAGTTAGCCTCAATATGTTTCAGCTCTGCTTTGTTTCTATTTTCAATGCATTTTCAGTGACAAAAACATGTTTTTTTTTATAGTTTGTAATTCATAACGTTTTGCTATGTTGTTATTGCTGAAAGATTTCTTTGTATTTTTCTCTTGAATGTTATGTGGCTCTTTATAACGTGCTGTGGTATCCCCTCCACTTGCTGCCATAGTCCACCACTTTTCGTTTTTGTGGAAAGAATGAATGACGAAGGGTTAAGAAGAACTATTGAGGAAGGTTTGGAAAGTGCTGGAGGGACGAGTGGTCAAGTTTCCTGGAAGGATGACCCTTATTAATATCTGGGATGTACAAGAGATAAAGGTGCAATGACATTGCAAGTGGAGAGTCATTCTGTCTACTCGTGATATTTGGTACTGTCTCCTAAATAGGAAGCTGAAGATATACGTCTCGACATAATTACATCACATTAGAAAAGTCGTAAAACTATTGCTCCATAAAAAGAAATGGCAATTAAATAAAATGTTTTGAGCAATTTGTTACATCAACCATCATATGATTAATACAAGGTGAGAGAGAGAGGAGAGAGAGAGAGAGAGAGAGAGAGAGAGAGAGAGAGAGATTTTAGATGAAATTTTCTGACCTTTGGAACAAAGGAGAATTAAATCATTATCGTGGATATCAAGAGACCACGACGGGAAACTAGGTCACGTCCCTCTCATTTTTCACCTCAGAAGCCTCATTAGAGCCTCACGGCAATTCTTTCCTAAAACAAAAGCGATTCTTTCTGCTTAGGGGGTTCATCCCGACCAGGCATTCCTAGTGAAAACCACTAATTCATAGTGTGAAAGAAAGATATCATGTTTTGTTGAATTTGTATTTACTTTTGAAAAGCGTTGTTTGGTTATTTTATGTATTAGATTGTCAGTACACATGTAATAGTGCTTAAGTATCGGTCGTCGCTTGTTTGTTGGTTAACGTCAGGCGCGGGGTCTCCAAGCCACTAATGTATTCATTTCATCCAAAAGTTCATTTGGGGAAATTCCCTTAGGCGATATGCATATCTAAGAATAAGGAGAATTTCATGCGGTGTCCGTTAGATGAGAGTTACGAAATAGAGATTGTGCTAACGTCGATGATGAGTTCGCTATTTGTATTAATAGTAAGTTCACATCATTTATAGATTCATTATGTACACAACGCAATTCAGTGTAAAGTGTTATTCAGAGTGCGTGAAGTAACCTGGGTGTCATAGTATAGAATTTAGGCTACGATTAGGTTAGTACGTTTCAGTTACTTTTAGGCTATACTGTCTCTTGTCATTTGAACTAGCAATCTTCTTCCTGAAGAGTTCATGAGTCTTCCTGATCCTTTTGTTTCCCTCAGACAGGAAGGGAGGCAAGGGGAGGAAGAAGTGAAGAGAATGCTAAAGATAGCAATCCTCCTCTCCTGCTGCCATGGTTTGGGGGATACCTGTCATGTCATTGGGCAGTGTGGCAGTGATAGAAAGTGGAACCTTCAAGGATTTACAGACACCCCTCATGGACCAAACCTGTTTCCCGATCATTCGTCAGACTTGTCCAAATTTTGGAGGAATGCATGTTTGAAGTTGTTGATGACTGCCCTTCTGGTTTTTGCTTGTCACTTCATACTGGAAAAGATGTACCTTCACTTCCTCTGGTTGGTGTATCAGGATCTGAGCTATCATACCCTAACCACTGTTGACGTACTGTGATATGTTGTTGAAAGTGTAGTAGCAAGAGTGTCTGGTGGATGCTTGAATCGATAAACTCATTAAGGTTTCAGTGCAGTTCCTGTCCAATTCGTATGTAAAAGCCTGTGTGGTAGGTCTCTGAAGAATATGAAAGAAAGGACCACTGATACACCATATAAAGATTCTTATTGATCTAATAAAAAATAAAGCAACAGCTTGTGTATAGCTACTTGTTTTTCCTTAAATAAAAGCTGTCAATGTATTCAGGATCAAAGATGCTGCAACCTTTCCTTTATACAGAATCTATACAAAAGAAAGGTTTCAGCACTTGCATCTATACTACAGAAGATATTGCATAACGGGAAAGAACTGGAAAAAAATAGTACTTTTTAATATCAGAACATGTTTGTTACTGAAGAAAA
>NC_087220.1:23398806-23403546 GCF_015104395.2 Macrobrachium nipponense | reverse complement strand
AAAATGGCTTCTGAAGCCTCTACCTCAAAAGAGAGATGGGCACAGGATATAATTAGAGTGAACTAATATATTAAAATATTTAGGAAAGGATATTTGCCCGTGGAATTCAAGAATCGTAGCACCCAGAAGCATCAAAAGTAGTTCAATTTAGCTACATGTTTCTCTTTGATCTTTGCATATTTTCATTTGTTAAGCCAAAATTTTAAATATTTATTAGCATAAATCCTTGAGTCTCAGAGCTCATATGACATAGGCAAGATTTTAAATTATGCGTTTTTCTGCTTAATTTAAAATTGTCTTCAGTGCAGGTTACCTTGTACATTAGTATAATGAAAACATAGCTTATGACACTTCATATAATTTTCATTTTCTAGCTAATGAAAAAATCTTGAAGTTATATAACGTTTAGTGATGTCTCGAGCAAATACGAAATGAAGGAAGCTTAGAATTGGAGGCATCGGAGTGGTACGAGTCAATAAAACCTGAACTTGGTATGTTTATTTTGAAGGCAGCGGGTTGAGGGCTGGAGGAAAGGACGATAAATCGGAGGAAGGGGCTTCCACTCTCTGCAAACGTTCCGTTTCCTCTCACAAATTGCATTTTGCATACCGCCTCGAAGTCTTGTCCAGAATAATCAACTGTCATTCTGCTCTCCTCTTTATCTCTCGAC
This sequence comes from Macrobrachium nipponense, assembly GCF_015104395.2. Classification (NCBI taxonomy): domain Eukaryota; kingdom Metazoa; phylum Arthropoda; class Malacostraca; order Decapoda; family Palaemonidae; genus Macrobrachium; species Macrobrachium nipponense. The sequence goes on along the minus strand of NC_087220.1, from coordinate 23,402,876 downwards.
GGAGGTTGGGCATCGCAGGAAAGGTGAAAATCATATGAAATCCAAACAAAATACGAGAAAGAAACCTAATAACAATAAATATGAAAACATGAACAGTAAAATAGGTTGTATGAACGTAATGTTAACCCCCAACAACGTACCCTTAAAGTTTTCATCAAATAAGACAAAAACAGTGACTGTTCTGTTACTCTGAAAATTAAGTCAGGATAACAATCCTTTCCTATACTCACTGACAAGATTCTGATATCTAGAAGAAAAACGTTCATAATCTGATTTCAGTTTTTCTTCTGATGTTGACTTTAGAAGGTTAGTACAACAAAATAATGAAATAAAAAGAAAAAAATATGAATCATTTAACCCTGCTGTTCTGTTAGGGGTCTTTCTTTGACCAAAGCGATTTCGCATTATCATATCTCTTATTTCTTAAGATCGAAGCTTTATCTTCCTTGACTTTTCCTGACTTTAGAAGGGTATTATGATTCCTAAGTTTGTAATTATGCCCCAGTAAGTTAATGTGACAAAAAAAAGTAACATCTAATAATATGGTTCGGGTCATGACCATACCTCTTCTATATGGTCGTAGTTATTCACTGACTGCAATACAAAAAGTTTACGATTATTGAAGTAACCCATTCATAATTTGGTATTTATGTTTCATTATTTGTTATATCAGTAGAAATAGTTTTCATTTGTTTACAAATGAAAGCTATTTCCACTTGTTTACAAGTTTGTGTGTAGAGAGAAAGCAAAAGAAGTTTCAGATATCTTCCATAGTGAGTTCATCAACCATGGAATAAGTCAGTGTTCCCTTATTGTAGCATTGTTTTCTTTGAACTATAATGATTCAGGGAAAAAATGTGTAAGAGCATCAATTGTACTATCAGAGTATTACCAGGTAAAATTCATTGTTAAAATTTTGGACACAATGACAAGCAATTTCTTGTTCCAAGATTCCACAGCTTTTCTTGTAGTCAAGTTTGATGGTCGAGATAATGTTGATGAAGAAAGTGATTGTGTATTATTCAGAAAGTGATGATGGTGAGAGTGGACCGTCTTTCAGAGATTATGACTTCTCAGTCAGTGACACTGACTATAGTGATGAAGAACAGCCATCTTCCAGTCTAATTTCACATCTGAAAAGGGAATATTGATACTGACTATAGAGGTGAAGAACATCCGTCTTTCAGTATAAGTTACATAAATGTAACTTATACTTATATCTAATTGGCACTTATATTGGTGGTTTTCCCACACAGCAATTCTGTGTCAAATGGAGTAACGTATTGTCGCACTCCTTTGGCTCACCTAAACGGGCTTCGGCAAGGGGGCATTCTCTCTCCATACCTGTTTAATACGTACGCAGATGCCTTGAATGTCAAACTGAACTCACTCCCAATCGGATGCACCGTCAATGAAACAACTATAAATAACCTGTTTTACGCCGAGGGACTAGGTTCTGATTTCCACACAGTGCAAGGTCTCCAACGACTCATCGACACTTGCCGCCAATATGCAGAGGAATTTGATACAGATGTTCACAGAAAACCACCTGGACAATTTAAAAATCATTGTAAGGCGAACAATGTCCAGTCTGATCACCCGACTGCGAAACAGCAGCACTTCGCCCATGCGAAGCTAGTAGTGAAGCGAGAAGAAGATCTAATTATAGGGAAGATAGGAAAATGAGGCGTTTGTTCCCTAAATGACTTAATCTCTGTTTTTGCAAAATGTCATCTGCAGAATCTGTCACTAAATTGTATTGCTATGATTATTGTCATTACTGTATTTTCCCTTTTTCATTATTACTGTGATTATAATCAAAATAGTTTTTACATTCTGTGTTTAACTATTCTCAATCTTAGTACGGGTATGACCATTATACTACCTCAGCAAATATGGATATTGCCGATTAACCTTTGGTTTTCTTTTTTTTTATCATGTTATCTTATGTATCTAGACTGTATGTTATTGTCTATTCTTTGTATATTCCATGTATATGGCCTTGAACTAAGAAAATTAAAGTTATTATTATTATTATTATTATTATTATTATTATTATTATTATTATCATCATTTTTTTTTTTGTTTTTTTTTTTTTTTGCTCTATCACAGTCCTCCAATTCGACTGGGTGGTATCTATAGTGTGGGGTTCCGGTTGCATCCTGCCTCCTTAGGAGTCCATCACTTTTCTTACTATGTGTGCCGTTTCTATGATCACACTCTTCTGCATGAGTCCTGGAGCCACTTCAGCGTCTAGATTTTCTAGATTCCTTGTCAGGGATCTTGGGATCGTGCCTAGTGCTCCTATGATTATGGGTACGATTTCCACTGGCATATCCCATAACCTTCTTATTTCTATTTTCAGATCTTGATACTTATCCATTTTTTCCCTCTCTTTCTCTTCAACTCTGGTGTCCCATGTTATTACGACATCAATGAGTGATACTTTCTTCTTGACTTTATCAATCAACGTCACGTCTGGTCTGTTTGCACGTATCACCCTATCCGTTCTGATACATAGTCCCAGAGGATCTTTGCCTGATCGTTTTCTATCACTCCCTCAGGTTGGTGCTCGTACCACTTAGTACTGCAAGGTAGCTGATGTTTCTTGCACAGGCTCCAGTGGAGGGCTTTTTGCCACTGAATCATGCCTCATTTTGTACTGGTTCTGTGCAGTGCCGGCATTCGCTTGCTATGTGGTTTAGGTGGTTCATTTTTGTATTGCATTCCTACATATGAGAGAGATGTTATTTCCGTCTATCGTTCTTTGAACATTTATGGTTCTTAGGGCCTGATCTTGTGCCGCTGTCATCAATCCTTCAGTTTCCTTCTTTAGCTCTCCTCTCTGTAGCCATTGCCATGTGTCATCGTGGCTATTTCTTTAGTCTGTCTCATGTATTGTCCGTGCATTGGTTTGTTGCCAGTCCTCCTGTTCTGTCTGTCATTCTCCGTCTCTGTATATTTCTGGGTCTTCGTCTACTTTTATTAGTCCTTCTTCCCATGCACTCTTTAGTCACTCGTCTTCACTGGTTTTCCTATATTGGCCCAGTGCTCTGTTCTCGATGTTGACGCAGTCCTCTATACTTAGTAGTACTCTCCCTCCTTCCTTCGTGTTATGTATAGTCTGTCCGTATTTGCTCTTGGATGTAGTGCTTTGTGTATTGTCATATGTTTCCTGGTTTTCTGATCTATGCTGCGGAGTTCTGCCTTCGTCCATTCAACTATTCCTGCGCTGTATTTGATTACTGGCACTGCCATGTTGTTTATGGCTTTTATCATATTTCCGGCGTTGAGTTTTGACTTGAGTATCGCCTTGAGTCTCTGCATATATTCTTTCCTGATCGTGTCCTTCATCTCTTGGTGTTTTATTATTATTATTATTATTATTATTATTATTATTATTATTATTATTATTATTATTATTATTATTATTATTATTATTATTATTGTTATTATTATTATTATTTTTTTTTTTTTTTTTGCTCTATCACAATCCTCCAATTCGACTGGGTGGTATTTATAGTGTGGGGTTCCGGTTCCGTTGCATCCTGCCTCCTTAGGAGTCCATCACTTTTTCTTACTATGTGTCCCGTTTCTAGGATCACACTCTTCTGCATAGTCCCTGGAGCTACTTCAGGCCTCTAGTTTTTTCTAGATTCCTTTTCATGGATCCTTGGGATCGTGCCTAGTGCTCCTGATGATTATGATACGATTCCACTGGCATATCCCATATCCTTCTGATTTCTATTTTCAGATCTTGATACTTATCCATTTTTTCCCTCTCTTTCTCTTCAAACTCTGGTGTCCCCATGGTATTGCGACATCAATGAGTGATACTTTCTTCTTGACTTTGTCAATCAATGTCACGTCTGGTCTGTTTGCACGTATCACCCTATCCGTTCTGATACCATAGTCCCAGAGGATCTTTGCCTTATCGTTTTCTATCACTCCTTCAGGTTGGTGCTCGTACCACTTATTACTGCAAGGTAGCTGATGTTTCTTGCACAGGCTCCAGTGGAGGGCTTTTGCCACTGAATCATGCCTTTTTGTACTGGTTCTGTGCAAGTGCC
>NC_087220.1:23371306-23393806 GCF_015104395.2 Macrobrachium nipponense | reverse complement strand
AGATGCCCTGAAAAGGAAACTTGACAGAAAACTAAAAAATCTTATTGAAAGCAGTGATTGGACTAATTGTGCACGTCAAGATTGTGTTGTAAACCTATCAAGAAAACAAATAAGTGAAAATGGTTGTGAGTGCGCTTGGATATGTTTATCTTTCTTTATAACAAGTCGACCCTCTGCTTTAATGATTGTGTCATCCCTAAGTAAATTTGAAAAATATTGTGATCTTCCTCAAAATCATGTTGACATGATTAAAGGTATTGTTTTACAGAGCTGCCAATGTAGAGGATAAAAGTAAACTTCCCTGCTCGCTATAAGAAAAGTTTGACCGATCTTAAAAAGGACAATACTATCCACATTACAAACGCTGATAAGTCAAATAAAATAGTAATTTTAGATAAAACTGACTACATATCACGTATGCAAGCCCTACTGGATGATGATATGACTTTTAAAAAACTAGCAAAAAATCCCCTTGATCAAGTCATAAAAAATTTCAATAGCACAGTGAAAAATATCCTTAAAGATAATACAGAACTACTACGCAAATTGTCAGTCAAATCTCCTTCGCTACCTTACCTGTATGGACTAGTCAAAACGCACAAAGAAAATAACCCTATGCGGCCTATTATCAGTACTGTTGGTTCAATTTCATATAAACTTTCAAAAATATATCACTAAGAACTTGTCCGCGTTACTTGGAACCATCTCCGATTCTCATATATAATTCTCTAGATTTAGTTTATAAACTAAGCAAAATTACTCTTTGCCCCCAATGATAAAGATTCGTTAGTTTTGATGTATGTTCTCTTTTTACTAAAGTCCCTATAGACTCTATTTTAAGAATATCTTAGTAATGAACTAACTCAGCATGATTACCACTCTACCTATAAGTCACATTATTTCACTCACTAGGTTGTGCATTTGTGATTGTAAGTTTATATTCAATGGTGAATTTTATCAACAAATATTTGGCATGGCAATGGGCAACCCTTTATCGCCTCTCCTCTCAAACTTGCACATGGAATTCTTTGAAAAGCGCTACTTACTTAATATCATTTCTATACCTGTAAAGTGGTATAGATATGTTGATGATATTTTAGCTGTTCTTCCTGTCGGTATTGATGTAAATGATTTACTCTCTAAATTAAATACCAGGTACCATCGATTAAGTTTACTCTAGAATTAGAAAAAGACAATTGCCTCCCTTTCTTAGATGTTTTGATACATAAAGAACCATTTCAATGTAAATTTAGTATTTATAGGAAACCGACAACAACTTAACTTATGTTCATATCTATTCAGGCCACCATCTTAACATAAAATATCATTTTTTTTCATTTATGTTTTTACGAGCATTGCGCATTGTCAGGTCCCTAATATTTGGATCAAGAAATTGAATACATAAGAAAAATAGGGAAAGATTTATGCTATCCTTCACATATCTTAGATATTTGTTATAATAAAGCCCACAAAAAGTTTTTGTAGTGTAAGTAACACGAAGAAAGAAAATTCTAAGAACATTCTCAGTTTGCCTTATTTCAGCGGATTTGAAACCATTAAATCATTGCTAAAAGCCTTTAAGGTCAACCTTGTTTTTTTCTATAATAATACACTAAAAGGAATGTTAATAAAAATTGGCCCAGAGAAAGCAACAACATGATATATAAAATTACATGTATGGATTGTCCCTCATTTTATCTCGGACAGTTGAGCAAGGGCTTAGAAGTATAAATATTCTGTAAAAACTGGGCAAACATCTAATGCAATATCATTCATTTAAGTGAAAACAACCACCGAATAAATTGCAATGGTAGTTCAGTATTGCAAGGTCAAAGATGTCTTAATCACAAAATCTTTTAGAATCTGCTTTAATACACTTTACTTCTCATTGTAATTTCAATATTTGCGTGGCTTGTTTCATTTAGACCCTTGTATTTGTAAATGTTTAAGAATGACCTCAAAGATATAATTACAGACTTAATTAAAGTTAGTTGCCTTAGAGATATCTTCGTTGTATATGTATGTTTATATGTAGTGTGAATATATATTGTGAATGTGTTTTTGTTACCAAAGTTCTGAATAGCTGTCACCTATAATAATCTTTTAATTGCCTTGTCCTTGTGTCTGAGTAGATAGTCTTAAACTTTTAATTGTGCCCATGTTTTTGCTTGTTGGGAAGGTTACTCATCTTCAGGTGTGTCGAATTCTAGGTACTAATCTCTTTATAATCCCCATCTGTCAGTTATACGACCTTCGTGTATTGTCATTTCCTTGTGTAAGTCAGTTCATCTGCTAAGTAAAGGACGTTTGAACGTCGAAAGATCTCGCGGATACTCTGTTGTTTTATTTTCCCTCGTGGCATATACCTTTATTATAGATTTATCACGTTCCTAACTTTCGTGATTCAGTTACTACATACACATATCATATATATATATATAGATATATATATATATATATATATATATATATATATATATATATACATATATATATATATATATATATATATATATATATATATATATATATATATATATATATATATCATATATATATATATATATATATATATATATATATATAATATATATATATATATATATATATATATATATATATATATATATATATATATATATATAGGTTTAGTGTTTGAATATGTAAAGTAAGTATATATGTATATATACTTAGAATCATTCCGTCTGTCTGTCTTTCTCTAGCTCTCTTTTCATGTCTGTAACAAAAAAGTAGTGTATGATGAATATGCATAAAAATATTACATTAACTTGATACAACTAAGGGTCTTTCTCATTGCCGCTTAGTATTGCTTCACTAGAGAGAAACAAAAAACAAAACTAACAGAAGATATAGAAACAGAAGATATGAGCAACGACCCAATGCACCATAATGTTTTTCTTTTTTTTTTATGTTTGAAAATTAAACAATTAAGTGTACTGCAAAGCGATTTATTTCCGACATAATTATAGATCCATAGCCTATGCTGATACTTCCATTCTCCATAAGGAATTCGCCCTTCATTATTTTAGGATAACTTTTAAAAGCATTTATTAGTACATGAACACGATAAACGAAAGTTGAAAAACGCCATTTCAGTGCATCGCCTTCCACAGAAGAGTGAAAAATATACGGGCTTTACAGACTGGTCAAGCAGAAATCACGGAAATGTTGCTTTCAGTTTTAATCATATACCTGGAATCGATTCCTCGCACACCTGGAATTGGAAAAATCGGACTAAGTTAACGCGTGGACACCTGCACATTTTCCCGCATCCTTCGTTTTCATATGGCTCAGGTAAAGACAATATTAAAAAAGAACTTATAAGATGGACTTAATCCTACATAATTCCCGGCCTTCAACTTCTCTCTTTCCTCAGCTGACTAATGAATCTCGTTTTCTGTATTGAGAGCTTCGTAACGCACCTTAAATTATCTTTTTTGAGAAAATATAACTCTTGACCTTTTGGTGGACATAAACCAGTTTATTCTCGAATCTTTTCGTCATCGTGGTGTTGGAGCTGTAAAGTACGAATATTCGTTGCTGAATATGCTTATAGTATTATGTCTTAACTCTCTCTGCCTCTCTCTCTGTCTCTGTCTCTCTCTCTCTCTCTCTATTTACCTTAACTATAAAAGTTAAAAGAAATAGCAAACTTGAGCATAAGATAAGATGAATGATGGCTACTATAACATCCTGAATCACGAGTAAACATCCAGACCTTACCAAATAGTTCGATTGCTTCTTCGTCAATAAGACTAGACATTACGCTTCGATTGATGTTAGCATAAAGCATTGTTGTGGAGTCGGCATAACCGAGTGAGTGGATACGAAGGCCTTCGGGTAAGGAATCATGGCACGGTGATACTAGTCGTACTAGGCAGGTCAGTTTTTGTGCACAGCGGCATAATAAGCTTGCACAATATGATTATGAAAAGTAATGTATACATCGCCATCCTTTCTTGTCTTCCTCGATTAAGAACCAGATATTACCAAAATACTACGTAGTGCTCCAGAAACACCCAACGGCAACAACTGACTTTCAGTTTTGTTTGTACGCAAATCATTATGCAGTAGTTGAACGAAAATTTAAAGGCTATAGATAATTTATGTAAAAATATTTCGAGAGCCATCATGGCCATGAATATTAATTCATATGGTTTGGCAATTGGATCTTCCCTCGAAATTGGAGGAAAATAAAATTTTCCTACGATGTCCTGAAGCTCTTGAATTTAAATTCCAGTAAAACGGAATTAATTTCATTTAGCAAACTTTTGTGTTTTAGAAGCAGTTTTATGATATCAGAAAAAAACAGACAGACAGACAGCATTAGAACTTTACTTGCGCTTTATATTGATTAATTTTCCTAGGTTGATCATGTCGCAATTATCCGGAATCCTATTTAAGATTCTATTTATGCTCTCCGTGAAGAGACAACTGAATGACCCTAACCCTTATGGAAGTGATAGACTTACTTCCTAAAGGAAGGATGATCGTAATTCAGGAAAAAGAAGTAAAGAAAAGAAAACAGAAGAGACGAAGCAGTCATCGAAAAAGACGTTTTCGGGATCATTGATATCAAAGGAAACAGTTACCCTCAATATGCTTCAAATCTTCTTAGTTTCTATTTCAATGCATTTTCAGTGACAAAGGCGTCGTTTTTTTTATAGCTCGTTATTCATAACCTTTTGCCACCTTGCTATAGCTGACAACTTTCTTCTTGCATTATTATCGTATATGTTACGTGGTCTCTTTATACGTGCTGTGGTATTCCCTAAACTTGCAGCCATAGTCTATAAATGACGAAAGGTTAAAAAAAAATATTGAGAAAGGTTTGGAAAGAGCTGAAGGCACAAATGGTCAAGTTACCTGAAGATATAAAGGTGCAATGACATAGCAATTGGAGAGTCGTTCTGTCTACTCGTGATATTTGGTTGGTAGTGTCTCTTAAACAGGAAGCTGAAGACATCCGTCTCGACTAATTACATCACATAAAATCTTAATTCTTCTATAGCGCTTATTTATCTTCTTTAACATTTAATGCACATAGAAAACTGAGAAACCAAGAAAAGTCGTAGAACTATTGCTCCATAAAAAGAAATGGAAATTAAATAAATGTTTTGAGCAATTTGTTACATCGACCATCATATGATGAAGATAAAAACAAACAAACAACCAAAAAGAGAGAACGAAGAGTTTAGATGAAGATTTCTCTAACCCTTGGAACAAAGGAGAATGAAATCATTACCGTGGATGGCAAAAGTCCACGACGGAAAGCAGGTCACGTCCGTCTCATTTCTCACCTCAGAAGCCTCATTAAAGCCTCACTGCAATTCTTTCTTGAAACAAAAGCGATTCTTTCTGCTTAGGGAGTTTATCCTGGATTCATACTTTAAAGATTAAATAAGTAGCTGTCACTTTGCTTGTATTCACCGACCAGGCATCCAGTGAAAACCACTAATTTATAGTAATTATGAATATAATATTATTGTCAAGCTATGCTGATAATTTTTTTTTATCATATTCTATACATACCTAGAAATCTAAAAAAAATTACCTGAATGTGTCGTTTCAATTGTTAATTTAGAGAAGGAGTGTCGGATCTGCAGTCGCCCGGATCAGTTGGCCACGGGGTTTTCATTAGACCGCTTCTCAGTCTGTATCACGGTATAAATCGCCGCATTGCTGATTTATCCGTTGCTGTATAACGTTATGATGTTTTAGCTGGTAAGGATAAGCCTCGGCCGCGGTGCGATAACCGCGACATAAAGGAAAAGGTTCACATTATATAAACTGACACTAAAGGTAATAAACCATTTTTTACTTTTATAGTATTGGGCATATATTCATAACAAATAACCTATTCAAGGAATAATTCCATAGTAATGAAATCAACCTTCAACTCTGAGTGGTGAGCGAACAAAATGTAAACATCCAGTATATGGTTGCATTCACAACGACGTTGATTGTTCGGTGACCTTTCAGAAATATCAACAGTAGTGTAATAACGGTAGCAATAACATTGAGTATAACATTAATGTTTGATTCGAAACTTCATTGACATTAATATTTATTCGAAATTCATTATCATTTTGGTAATGAATAACTTATCCGTACATGGAGTCATACAAACGATTTTGTCAAAAAGTAGAAAAATACGATACTTTAAAGAAAAATCCTGTTTATATTATTGATTGACTAGACAAAAAAGAACCCAAGAATATGCAAAACAATAAGAAAATCAAGATATTGGAATGTAATATGTCCTAGCAATTATACTACTATATATAGTAGGTCAAGCATTAACGGGTTAATATTACAGTATGGTACTGTAATCAGTTCAGTAACTAATTTTTTTTTTCATAAATATATATATATATATTCCTTAATCGAAATATTAAGAAAAAAATACGAACGAAGATCATCATAACGTCACTTAGACTCATCATAAAATACTTTACTTACTGATTTTTCCAAGGTCCCCTTTCTGGCTTCAGGATATACGAGTGATTGGATGAGGATTCTGACTCTATATCCTGGGCAAGGGTCCATGAAATCAGGGGAATTGCTCCATCATTGACGTTCAGGTGTTGACAAGCAGGGCATTGGTGTTAATCTTTTGATACATTTTTCCAGAGTCTATGATGACTGCTCAGGTTGTGTGGCAACCTAGTTCCATAAGTACAAAATAGTATTTCACCGAATGTTTACAGTAATAAATAGTTGGTTGAATTTAGGAAGACTGATACCCTTTTCTTCTCATCTTCTTCCTCCCAGTAGCCAATGGCTGTATTCTCAAACCTCAGCTCCAATACGGTAGGTATGCTACAGAGCTTCGGATCTCTTTCAATAGTTAGCAGATGTGACTCCCTCCGTCCCTCTTTTAACAAAATTGGTAGAGCAGATGTCCGGAGGTTCTTGCTATATCAACTGCATCTGTGCTGGTCTTGTCTTCTTAAATGGGAAACCTAAGCCATTACTTTTCCTAAAAAGGTTACACAGAGCACACTATGGCATAGGTCAATGTCATCCCAAGTGCCAGGATGCACAAGAGATTACAGAAGTCATTTCCATGTGGGTCATCAACAATAGTCAAATCTCGAAACAACTCTTCCAGCCTATATTTTCTCTAGTATACAAGCCTGAAGTCTCATCATAATCCCCCTTTCACAACCCTTCAGAATGACTTCATTATGTAACTAGGTATTTTATTATAAAACGATCCGACTACTTCTTAGATGAATGCTCTGAAAATGTCTGGATTCGTGAGATGGACTCTGCAATCAGTGACCCCCCCCGCCCTCCCCGCGCCGTTCCCACCCCCCCCCCGCTTACCCCTTTTTTTTTTTGATTTTTTTTTTTGAGTTGTTCCCCTCTCTCATATGAGATATTCCTGGAGGAAAGAAACTGAAATTACGAAGTGCGAGATCTTTGTACTATGTAGATTGATCATGGAACCGAATTTAACCTTGTTCGTCCTCACAATGGACCACATGCACAAGTATCTGGTTTCATTTTGTTCTGACATTGCTGCCTGTAATAGCACAACTGATTCTAATAGACTTTCCCAAAAGTTAAATACCTTAATAAATAATAGCGCTTGGAAATACCTGAGCAACAAGATAAAGTTTTGAATTTTTCCAACATTCCATTGCTGTAAACCAACACTCAAGGGCCCCATACACTGGACAATTGTATGAACGCCTGTCTGAAGGATTGTCGTTATCGACACATACACACACACACACGGACACACACACTATTCGGACAGTATGAACCAGAGCCGTAAATACGGCTCTGGTATGAACAAAGGTTTTGTCTTGGGAAGACATGGCATCATCTCCAGAAGAGCGTGCGTGATAGCTTTATATAGGCGGACAAACACATACCTGTATAGGCAGACTTGAATCGCAAGCCGGCAACCTGGTCTTATAAGATTCCCGCTATCGTTCACTCACGAAACTCCGCCCACTTTGCATTCAGACAGCCCTATTACAATGCTTTTTCGTTCGATACAGACCATCGTTCAGACATTCGTTCGACAATCGTTCAGTGTCTAGGGCCCTTTAGCTTAAATTTTTGTTTATCCTTTTCCTTCATGCCAGATCAGAAAAATAACCTAGTTTTTACAGTTGGTTTTGACAGTCATATCTGATCAAAAGTTTCAGCCAAGAAGATGATGTATAAAAGGCATCCTGCTAAATGCATGAGCTGACCATAACAAGATATTGTGTACCTCGTAGTTAGAATTATGAAAGCCATCCACTTGCTACAAAAATGTGATGATGAGCAAAGACTTTTACCTTGAGAAAATCAACCAACCCCTTAGTGACACAAACACTTAAGACAAATTTGACGGAAAATCCCTTAAAAAAAAGTCGTTAGTTGAAATATGTGTATCAAATAACGATTTTTTCATTGGGAGCAATTCTATAAACAAATATTCGAGTGCAGCATGAACAGCCTTTCAAGTCCTGTGTCAGCCGATCTATACATGGCATATTTTGAAACTATAATAATAAAAATGCAATAAAACATAAAAGAAATGCTGTGGATGAGATATGTGGATGAAGTCCTAATATTATGGGAGAATGGGTAGGGCAATATCAAGGAATTTCTTTCAAAACTAAATCATTAGTGCTCAGCAACAAAGTTAAAGTTGAAAGGGAAACAGACAACAAAATTCCTTTCCTTGTTTTTTTTAATAACTCATGAGACTCGATTAATAGACAAAATTTTCCGTAAACAGAAAGCCAACAAACATTTCACTGACATACATTCACTATTTTAGTTTATTTTCATGCCATTTATATCAAGATTGGTGTTGTGAGCAATTTATTCCTAAGAGCCTTACGGATCTGCTCTCCAGATTTCCAGGAAAAGGAAGTTGAACTAATTTAAAAGCAACTGTCATCTTTAAAGTACACTCCATCATATAATTAGGAAAGCGATCCATAAAGTTTACATAATATTCGGCCGTTCCCCTCAGAAGAGGACTAGAGAGATGCCCAATTAAAAAAAATGGAAATCCCACACCTGGACAGGATTAAAATAACACAGACACTTGGAAACGCTAACCCTTTGCTTTTGCCTACACAAATACCTTAACAAAAATTTCCTCTCTACAAATCAACGAATGCAAACAGTGTCTCTCACTTGCGCAATCATCAGCATGGTCGTCAAGAGAGTTCCAAGGTGGCTGCACCTGCCCTGGTCAGCAGTTGTTGGTCCAGCAAGCCGAGTGCGTGTCTCGACAGATGATAATGTGAAGGGAAATCCGCTGTTTTATATACACTAGTAGCATTTATGATACACGTATTCATAGACATAACTTCTACTGACGTGTGGTATATTATTATTGTAATAATATTTTGCACCATGATTATTCATGACTTCGGTGGAAACCTATAGCCACGAAATAGTGCCTTCATTTTAATAACAACGTTTGGGTAAGCGAAACTGCATTGAAATTTCGTCACCGTTATCAGAGCAGCTGAAGACCCCATCGCTTAACATGAAGATTTTGCGCATTATGTAGTACTATGGATCGTTTCCCCCGAATTACCCTGCTGATTTCCTGTTCATGTTATTTTTTCATATATGAAACATACTTGAGCTTGACTCTGTGATGTCATTGGGGCTTGAGTATATATCCATTGTTAAAATATGTAATGAATACTGCCATGTTAGTGTACGGATACCATCAGTTATCTCTGAGTGGAGATGCGTTCCTGATTTTATATATGAAGCGTATCTAAAGTTCTAAAAATAATCATCTTTCGCAGAAATGAAGTCTGCTGAAAAATTGCTGGAGAATAATTCTTCTCGTTTAGACCGAAGCGCCCTAATCATCGGAAACTGTTATTCGCATACTTTCCTTTATCACTTACACTATTGGGAGTCAAGAGGACGTCGTGAAGGACAGGCTTCTGCAGTAAAACCTCAAGAGTAAGTGAAGACTGAACCACGTATGGATCACAAAGGCGGTGATTAGAGCAGCACAACATTGGCATTTTAAGCCTCTTTCCGGCAAACGTTGCATTCTAATAGCCGGCACAAACAAGTGCAACTTCAGTTTTGGTGTTAGCTAGATAATTCAAATTTTGTCGGTAGGGTACTAAATAATACGAAACAAAATATTAAAAAAATATATATAATTGTATGTATTGTATTCAGGAAAGCAGGTTAATGAAAATCGAGAAAGTCAATGACTGTGTAGTGTTAGCTTCTGAATCAGCTACTGAGAAATATTTATTCAACGACAGGTCCTTCCTTTGTACCACATCCTTTTCTTTCATGTATTTCTGTGATGCTGTGTCATACTTTCAAGTAATGGGTGTGTAACTCTACTGCCTACAAGAGCTGCTGTAGTTTCTAGGCACATCTGAACGTTATGGAACATGAAGTTTATTTAAACAGGGACGCAATCATGCTGGCAGTTTGTAAATCCACTCATGAACATCACTACCTGTTGATCAACACAGTGAAATAGGCAGTACACATTCAACGAGAAAGAGCACGTATGAAGTACCTTTTTATTTAGCTAACAATTTATATATTTTTGCTGTCAGTTTTTGGTTTTTTGGTTCTACATTTCATCAACATATTTTATGTAGAAATGTTCACATTTGTCTGTAAGAAAGTTTTAGTTACAATTATACGGAATAAGAGCAATTCCTGAAAATGGACAGGGGTCGCCTTCTATTTTTTAGTTGACATTTAAAAGGAAGGCCGGAGAATAACGTTGAAATATTTGTGAAGTATTTAATGTGAAGGAAACATTTAACAAAATATCCCTTTACACTGGACTTACGCTTTTTATAACGTTTCTCATTCCTTTTTCAAATATTTTGTTAAGAAAAAAATTATGACTTTCTCGTACTGTATCCTGTTTATGATTTGTTTTAAAGTTAAACTTTGTCCCCAGTCTCTTGGGCCTGGGGGGAGTTTCACCTTCAGGGCCAAGCAATCCGACCATGATTGATTTTTTACTTATCCTCTGTCATCAAGATAGGATGTAATCTGTGTAAAATCAAGATTGCAAGAAAAGTGAGTTTTTGCGTTTTACTATGAAATGTAGAGCTCTCAATTCCCTTAAGATGTGAATTAAAATCAGGACGGTGAAAATCAAGCAAGGTGTAACACGTAACGTCCAAAACAAGGGATAAGACCATGAGCAGAACAGTTCCGGATCATAAACCACATCAAGCTTCTACACAAAAGGCTCATAAGCAGCACATTTGCCTGTGTCTTATATGCCCTCTCTTGCTCATCGAATAAGAACGTCATTCTGTTCCGGTTTTTCTTCTACAATATCTTCTTCGCCTTTAAGCTCTCAGCACTTTCAAATTATGCAATTTTTTCACCAACATATAGAACTCTGCTCTCTACATAGCCACAAAACTATATCAGAATTATATGATCTAATTTTTTTTACCAGTTTTTCTGCAAATGTTAAACTTTTTTAACAGTCCCATCATACTTTGTAATTTTGACTTCGATAAACACTGGATTTCTCTTATATATTCCTGTATAAATCCTGCCACTTGTCTTTCCTCACCTACTATTTCCTCATCCTGCTATTATCTATTGGATTTATTCTCAAAAACTTTACAAATGAGTCACTACTATTCTTCCAGCGCGCTTATTTGCTTTCATTGCCCAATTTTCTTGTTCACATTATTACCCCTAATTATCTTATTCTTTTCTTTTCCTTCACAAAGGCATACCCTAAACATCTTGGACACATTTTTTTGCACTGTGCTGCAAAATGAATTTTCGTTCTTTAACCTCTTAATTGCCCTCATCATAACAACCGCAATAATACCTTTTTTCAGGATATACGTGTACACACACACACACACACACACACACATATATATATATGTATTAATATATTATATTATATATATATATATATATATATACATATATAATATATATATATATATATATATATATATATATTGTATATATATATATATATATATTATATATATATATATATATATATATATATATATGATATATATATATGTATATTTATCTATATATATATATATATATATCTATATATATATATATATATATATATTATATATAGATTATATGTATATATGTGGGTAATATCATATATATATATATATATATATATATATATTATATATATATCAGATATTTATATATATATGTGTGTGTGCGTGTGTGTGTGTGTGTGTGTGTGTGTGTGTACACGTATATCCTGAAAAAGGTATTATTGCGGTTGTTATGATGAGGGCAATTAAGAGGTTAAAGAACGAAAATTCATTTTGCAGCACAGTGCAAAAAATGTGTCCAAGATGTTTAGGGTATGCCTTTGTGAAGAAGGAAGAAAAGAATAAGATAATTAGGGGTAATGTGAACAAGAAAATTGGGCAATGAAAGCAAATAAGCGCGCTGGAAGAATAGTAGTGACTCATTTATAAAGTTTTTGAGAATAAATCCAATAGATAATAGCAGGATGAAGGAAATAGTAGGTGAGGAAAGATAGATACATATATAGATAGATAGAGCGATAGATAATTGCAATGATAATTTTGCTCTATGATATAGTTTTAATGCAGCATTCTGAATCGGCTTCGAGTCTTTTTTTTTTTTTTTCTTTTTCTTTTGAAAGCAATCATGACATAAACTTCCCTCTGTGACCTAGTTTGAGCAATAAAAATAGCAAGAGGGCAAATTGAATTTACCACAGGGTCTCAGGAACAACTGTATTCAAGAGCAATAAAAGGAGTTTGCATCAAGGAGGGTAAAGTCCGCTCACTGAAGAACGTTTTCGAAAAAAAAAACGAAAGGAAAATGCTGATTCAGTCTCTTACAAGAAAACGCAAAATTCGAAGAAATTCACGGAGTAGAGAAACCGGGCATTTCGTTAAATGAATAGAATTTAGGCCAAAAGCCAAGCGCTGGGACTTATAGGGTCATTCAGCACTGAAACGGACATTGACCAGTAAAAAGGTTTGAAAGGTGTAACAACAGGAAAATCTGGCGTATGCACTATGAATCAATTGGCAGGAGAGGGTGGAAAGTAAGACAGAAGAAAGGGAATATGAACAGTGGCATAGTGAAAGGAATGAAAAGGGTTGCAGATAGGGGCCGAAGAAACGCTACAGAGAATCTTAAGTAATTTCTACAGGCCACCGCCATGAGCAGCCACAGATGGCACTCCCCCCCCCTCCCCCCACCACCCCCCCCCCCCCACACCAAACACACACCCACTCCCCACGCCCCCCCAACCCCACCCCCACCCCCCACGAGGTGTTTATGGTTAAATGTGAGGAACGCTTTTCACAGAATTTACTCGAGAGGTACATTGATGTTTGTGAAGAGGAAAGGAACTGTCCTTACAAAGGGAAGATTCAGGAATTAGTCATTGGGAATGATACTAATACCATGAATTTATAAGCGGGCACCGATAAGTAAAATATATATAAATGAAATAAACTTTAGACCAATTCTAAAACAAGTGAAGTGGCCAATCCACCAAATGGACAGTTTTTATACATAGTAAGCGCTTATATTAATGTAAAATTAGTGGATATTAAACCTTTATTCATCACAGGCTCAGTAAAGTACCTTCCATAATCCCCTCTTCTATCCCGCATAATATGAATATCTTGATCAGGCAAGTTGACCAGCAACCAGGACTTAAATCAACAGCCAGAATATGATATTCCCATAAATCAGCTGTTCTTAACCCATTCGGGGGCGCGGACCACCTAGCTGGCGTCAGTAATTCCAGAAGAGGCGCGAGCCCTGGAAAAAAAGAATGATATAATTACATTCATTATTCACTTAACAAGAGTGAGCAACTAATATTCAGAATGAAAAAAAAAATGCAAAAGTATCGCCATATAACGTTATTTTCCGAGAGACTACTATTCTAGTTAGGCTCGTTGGGCTGACCATGTTTTGTAATTATTGACCTTCCCTTCCTAACCCTCAAAACCCCTTTTGTTTCTAATTTCTTAAATTTTATTATCCTTTAAATCTGGGAGCGAATTTTACTCATAGATGCAAGGGGGGTGGGGTGTGAAAGAAAGGATCAACTCTTAGGGGGACGTGGTAATAAAAAGGTTAAGAACACTTGATATAAATGGTAGATTGACCAATTCACTGCAACGAACGCAGTCATATATGCTGTCAATAAATAATTTGGGATAAAAGGAATAAATAAAATACCTTAAAATACTTAACATTTCTTATTAAACATTTGCCTACTAATTCATACTCCATGAATCGTATCATATCTTAACTTAACCCTTAAGACTATGCAGCAAACTTAAACTTCTGCATGGAAGAAAAAAGGAAGCTTCTTCATTTATTATGTGCGCTATCCACTTCAAGAATTGTGTGGGAAAGTAATTATCCTCTTTATTGAGGCAATCAGAGGAATTAACCTCTCAAGTCATCTAGTCAAGGAAACTATGCCACCAAGAGCCTCAGAATCAAAACACTGACCAAAACATCACACGATGTTTGGGATGCCCAACCACAAAGTATCTTCTGGTCGAATGTGTCTAATTCTTAAAAGACAAAGGACAATCTCTCGTTTTCATGGTCTCCCGTATTTTCCCGTTATCACTAACAAGATGCTTCTACGAGGTTTGCCAAGCCTTGTTCATTGGGTTACTATGAAATGTTTAGGAATGTATCATTAAACGGGAGAGGAATTCTTTTCATCTCCGAAAAGTAGGTGCGTTTCCCATTTTTTCCCAAGACCTGCCCCTTCACTTATTTGCACACCAATTTTGGCAATATCTAATTACATTTTACTTCTCTAAAATGACCATATAATAAAGATACCTATTCTATATAATTCTCCATGTGCCACAGTACTATGGTGCATACTGGAATTAGTTATAATTGGTTATGATTTTCTTTAGTACCACTGAGATAGCGTATAGTTCAGCTGTATATAAAAGAGACAGGCTGCTTAAAGAGTTATTTTTTTACTGACAGCAAGAAATATATCTCCCAGACCAATGCCTGCATCAGTTCGGAGCCAATAGTGTATACACAAGAAAATACAGCAACTGACAACCAATAATAGATATCGAGACAACATATAAAAGTGCATTCAAATGAAAAAGGTAAATTCAACATCCAAGCTACCAATAATCCTAGAAACGAGACAACATTATTATGCCACCAAATAGACATAGAAAGTACAAATAAAAATTCCTGGTCCGATGGTATACGTAGATGCCGCGTCTCCCCCCAGGCCAATAAAAAAATCATTGGCCCTGTATAATGATCAGTTACTGTTGCAGTGTGGGTCTGTGGAGGGATGTTGAAACTAACATTCTTGGTAGCGCGATATATCACTGAAAATCACAATTAGAGAACTGGGTTAACAGCTCATTCCATGGTCTGTTATCAGTTACACAGTGAGCCGAACTCTAACTTTATGTATGATGTAAGATTCAAACGCAAGATGAGAACACAACTGAGAGAGAGAGAGAGAGAGAGAGAGAGAGAGAGAGAGAGAGAGAGAGTTCCACGCATGGAGCCTTGATAATTGGCCCACCAATTCGAAGCGAATGTTACATTAGCTTCTTTATAACTCTAAAACTAATGAATATTATCTTTTTTTCTAAGCCTTGTCTCTGAAAGAAATGGTAACATAAGCACATGGTCAAAAAAAAAGCATAGGAAAATTATAAACCGTCAACTCTGCTATCATTAGTTGTGTCATGAAAGCTAAGGCTAGAGAGAAAAATAAAAAAAAAAATATATAAAAAATACAACCTTTATTTCCCCTCACAAAACTAACATGATAAGAAAAAGTGAAATGGGTTGAAGAAAAACCCAAGACATGAAGTGTTCTCACTTCTATCAAATAATTCCCTAAAACAAAGTCTCAAAAGATCATCTCAAAATAAATGCCACGCACTGTCTCCCAAATAAGACATCAGTTATCTCTGTATTACAATCATTTTTTCCCCAATTAAACTAACATGCGAAAAAAGTCAGTCTTTCGTGGAACCGAAGTCATGCAATAATTTTCAAGAATTTCCATCGTCAATGGCGACATTGAATCCATCTGAAGGAAGAGGAATTATATACTTCAGAATGTAAAACCATAATATCGTACAGAAGCGCATAAAAATAGAACACACACAAAAGTCAAATAAAAGCATTCCTGTATGCACTGATTAAATAAAACCCAAATGTAGGAGAAATCGTCTCCAAGTCTCCACTACCATCAACTATCACCAAGAAACAATGTCTTATCGCTCCCGAAAAAGTATCTCTCACCTTTGCTGGACCTTCGTGCCACCTGTATCACAAGAAACGTTACTGGCCTGTGTGGCCTATTATATCTGATTAGCACGCCCCCCCCCCCACCCCCCCCTCCCCCGAACACACATGCACAAACTCCATTTCTCTCGAAGGTCCTCTGTTTGCACTCTCTTGTGCCATACGGACTGTGCGACCTGTCCTCGGTCAACTTGCACGCGTATCTATCCTCTGGGTCAACTTGCGCGTTTCCGTTCTCTCCACCTCCGATGTTTTTTCAGTGGGATGCAGTCCATTCACCTGAAGTAAGCGCTGATCAGCCTCTTGAAGCATCAAAGCTTTTGCAAACACATGAGTGTATTGTCGGAGATTCCAATCTCTCGATAGAGTCCGTTGCCTCTGTATAATGGAGCAGATTACACATATATACTCTTAATTTCTTTGGCAATTTGAGAAAAAAAACGCAAGTTCAGTCAAGACAGTAACTGTATGAATATTCCTGCATTAAATAACCCCGTCTGAAATATTGGATATTCAGATTTTCCCTCTTGATAATAACTAATGAATGATGGAAATCCTACAGAAGAATAGGTACATGATACCCAGGAAATATACAGGTGTGTCACGATGTAGAGTACATGTAAGGTATGGGAAAAAAAGATTAGTTACAAAGAGGAATCAGTACTTTGAGCTGGTTCAGTCTTGTGGAAAAATAGAGGAACATTTTACTGAAATAGTATACAATCCTAAGTGCACGGTTTACACGCTACGATAAATTGTAGCAATTTATTGTAATGAAATGGTTGTTACAATTTGTCGTTACGTGTAAACAGGAGATCGTAGCGTTTTATGGGAGTTGGAATTGGATTGAGTGGTTGGTGCCAGCAGGCTCAAATCTATATGCATGGTAACGACAAGTTTGAACGTGTCAACAAGGTTTCAAGATATCGTTACAATTTAGCTCATTTTTCAGATTGACTGCTGAAGTGTGAAGTCCTGGTGCGGCAAGAGCTAATTCGAAATATAAACTTAATACACAGTGATGGCGAATTCTAAGCAAACTCCTCATGAGTTCTTAAGCGAATTCATTGAACTTTATCGGAGTTTTCCGTGATTTGTGGAAGATAAAGACCCACGAATACTCTTTCTTTTTTTGACAACAGTGTTTCTTTCAGCTAAAGGATCAAACTCTTTGTATTTCTTCACTAGTTCTGCTTAGGCCAGGTCCTTTTTGTTCCTATCAGTGTTACCGCCTCTTGTTTCTTCCATGACGGTCAAGTAAAGACTAAAAATATTGGATTAAAAATCGTTGCCATGTAAACGCTCTTTCAATCATCCAATAGATCGTACTATCTCAGTGTTCAACAAATCGCTACAATTTATCGTAGCGTATAAACCGTGCTTTTTAATTACGAGGGAGAAAAGTAGACCTACAGAAGCAAGAGTGGGCGTGAATGGTGCGCCAAGTGACCGAGCAGTAGCTAGTTTCGCGCTAAGTTGAAGAACATTAGGCGTAGGTATGTGAAGAAGTTATGGCTGTAATTGTTGTTTTTCAGTTTTTCTTAAGCCAATCCAAATTTAAGTGAAATGGCCCAATGTTGAGAAATTAAACCATATACTGTTTATAACTTAAAAAATGTGTAATGTATGGTACTGTTTCAGCTCCCGTGTCACTGGAAAATTAACATTAATTGGCAGTTGGACATGACAACACTCTGGGATGTACTTGCTCTCAGACAGGTTGAGAGGATACAATGCTGAGAAAGGACAAAGGAGAATAACAAAGAAATGCTTAGAGAGAGAGAGAGAGAGAGAGAGAGAGAGAGAGAGAGAGAGAGAACGCTGATACCTTCTCTTAAAACATCAAATTGTAGGACTAAGCCACAAATTCTTTATATCATTATAGATGACAACATTCAATAACTTTTATATAAATAAAATTGTAGCAAAGTAACACACCTGCCCTCTTAGATGTTATTGTACATCGAAAAGTGCGCGAGATTTCCAGTTGGGCTGAGTTTTTCATCATCACTTAGTAGCTCTCATTATTGTTGCTCAGTGGGAGGTAAAAATCAGCACACCGTAAAAATACGAACATCTTAAAATGCACCTTCAAAAATACTCTTGAATTTCTTTACTTGGATAAAAAACATTTTCGATGACGACCAACTTTTAGTTTATTTAGCGCAAGAGGAGGACGATTGCATTCTTGTACCCCCGGCAACTTGTTAATCAATAGTTTTCATTAGTTTTTGTTCATCAAATTCCCCATTATTCTACCGATAAGACAATCCCCCTAAATGTGATCTTTAATATGTCTATATGTTAAACAGGATCCTTAAGAAACGTTTCCTATATAAATGGTTTTTTATTTGTCTACTAAAATATAAAAACAAAAGATATACATAGGTGAGTTTAGGGTAATCAATATAAGTGCTCAACTACATAATATGCCTGTTAAGGGTTTGAAAACTTATTACATTATGAGTCCATTTTAGCCGGAAACATATAACACTATACGATGCATATTTCATTATATAATATAACATAAATACTCTATAATACCGTAATAGCACGAGGTCATTATAATTTATCAGACAGAATGTTCATAGAGATCTGGAAGATACAGTGTGGGATTCTGGTTGAAGTACTGAGGATCATGACGGCAATATTTACTTAATCCTTTCCTTTAAGCGCAGGACTATTATTACACCGTCATCATTGGTAACTGATGGATTACGGCCTAAATCTGCACATAATTATGTTTGTATTTCAAATTCCTGATAGTTAGCTCGCTTCAACGGCAGTAAATGTTTTGACGGCTAAGGTTAGGTTAAATAAGTCTAGCAAAATCCACAAAAGCATTATCCTCTGTTTTTGGAGGAAACGGACGGTAACATACGTTAGCACATAAAATGCAGACTTGCGCTCTCTCTCTCCCTCTCTATCTCTCTCTCTCAAACATTCCTCCACGCGATTTTCTTTGTATATAGCCCTAATATTAATTGCTTCCCTTCATTATTTAAGATCACAACGAGTAAGGTGACGCGATAGGTTCTGGAACAGAATGATTGATATTTTACTCTGAACTTTCGCTACAAATACAACTTGAGAGAATAATAGTTCAGGGATTATTGCTGTTCTCAGTCTAAATGATTTTAAACAGTAGAAAGTTTATGGTTTAAAATATCAGGAAATCATGCGAACAACAAAAACTATGAAATTGAATTCTGACTTGGGTGGCTGCACTTGTGGAACTGGATCGATTTGACTTCTGGCTAGACGTTGCCGCTCGTCCACACACATGCGTCTCCATCCCTCAAGAGAAATGGGTTCTCTGAAGTTTTGTACAGGTTTGTTCAGCCTCTCTCCAAGTTTGCTACGCAGTGAATCGAACGACCCTTGGCTCATACGCAAACATTCATAAAATGTGTCGTCACACATTCGAGTATATTATAATGATAAAATTCCCTTCGTACCATTCTTCTCTGTTTAAAATCATGAATCCAAACCTTTATATAGATATATATATATATATATATTATATATAGATATATATATATATATATATATATATATATATATATATATCATCTAACTCCACGACAGTATTTTCAAATAAAAACGATTTCCTTAACAATTTTGATGATGACATGTTGGCACTGACGATCAATTAAGGTGCCATATGTCATATTATGAGCAAAATGGGTCGAAGATTTAAGAAAACAGTTACTTTAGTTTTTGTTTCCAGTGGTGAGTTGGCTTGACTTATACTGTTTCTACTTAGCACCAGCTTTGTCCACTTTGCGATACTCGAAGTCAGAGCCCAATGAAAAATATGTGGTTTCTAGTGTTATTATCAATACATTGCTGAATGTGGTAAAATAGGTAATCTTATTAAAAAAAAACGGCTTTTAAATCAGATGCACCCCTTTGGCACCACTTGAAAATGAAAATCACGTGACTCAGTTTGGAATGCTTAGGTGCATACAGGAGACGGTACATTGATAACACATAATTTTTTAAAACAATTTTTTTTGCAACATTGTATGCATCGATATACATATGGTTCCAATACAGCTCGGCTTTGATAATAGCGAGTTCTCTGTCGCTTGTATTCCTAAGTCGTGATTTCTAAGTCGTGATTTCTAAGTCGTGATTTCCACTTACTTGCATAAAAAAGTGAAGAAACGTTATTATTGAAATTAGTTTGAAGGAAAGACAGTAACACATATCCAACATTCGGGCTAGAAAACATTCATGTGTCTCTGACTAAGCAGTGTCTTTTGATTTTACCATTTTTGACTACATAACAACATTTTATTTAAATTATAAAAATATTTTATGAGGAAAATAAAAAGACGTAACTGACCATTGTCCGTTAAACATCGGGAATATGAACGTGATATAGTAAACTTCTGAAAAATCGTAACAAACTTCTGGAATCACTCGAATCTGTCATGATGTTCCCTATTTCACTCATGGTGATGAAGGTTATAAAATGCTTTTAACAATCGTTATTAATTAAAAAAGATATTGGACAGTCAAGTCTGTTGGCATATCTACGATAGTTTCATGCATATTAAAGGATGGCTGCGTTATATATCTTGCCTGTTAGAAAAAATAAATCTTACGTGAGTGCGGACTGCCACACCAGGACAAAAGCGATTATTAACTATCAGCTGAAGCTCTGAATCCTGATATCAAGTATTTCTTTCCGGTACTCAGTTTTATATCATTTCCTAGGTACATCTGCAGTAACTTAAAAGGACATTTATTATTGAAGTTGTTTATTTTTTATTTTTTCATTTTATCTTTATTTTCAGAATTCCGTGTCTTACACAATTCTCAGGTAGGAATTCAAAGTCTATTTGCATACATTCGAATCAGATGGAATTAAGCCACTGAGATGTCAACAACATCAGCAATGTTGCCATGAAATAATTCGTGAAGACGATATTTCGATGACAGATCAGCTGTCGCACATAACACAGAACAAGTTCATTGTCTGTCACTGGAAGACCAAAGAAGCTCAGTAGTCATCTTGATTTCTGTGTACTGCACACTTTACAAAAATGTATTTATCGAAATGCACGTTAGAGAAATTTATGAGATATAAAGATGCGCGAATTAACAGGCGAAACCAAAACAGAAAACAAATTGGAATCCTTAAGTTATGTGCAGAAAACTAGTTTTTATTTTTATGACCAGAAATGAACGAAGTTAGAAAACTGCTGTTTGACATCAACTAAAAATGATATATAACTGATTTGTCCATATTCCAACTCGCTGCTCACTCTCACGCC
Source organism: Macrobrachium nipponense (assembly GCF_015104395.2). NCBI lineage: Eukaryota > Metazoa > Arthropoda > Malacostraca > Decapoda > Palaemonidae > Macrobrachium > Macrobrachium nipponense. Next base: position 23,372,201 of record NC_087220.1, on the reverse strand, counting down.
CATCTTGTTTCCCCCGAACTGCCCGCAACTTCAAACAAACTTCTCGCCTATAGCAATGCAGCGTTTGACTCGTTTTTGTTTGCACGCTCCGCGGACTTCCTGTCGCTTCTGACCTGCTGCACATGGCGCCGCTTTCCATGTTCCACAAACTTTGCCCCGAATTCAGCAAACAAGCCCGACCCGACATGGCCTGAGGGCCACACACACACACATACACACATATTCGCAACACCCCGCAACTCACACTTAGTGGCGCTTTCAGCATGGATAGAGATAACACGTAAAACAAGCAACGAGATTTCTTCGGCGAAATCGAGTTTTCTGTCCGGTGTTGGCCTCGTCCACGGTCCATAAAACTCTTAGACGCGACCAGTGTCGGATCTAGGAATTAGGAAAAGGGGGACGAGCTCTTTGTGCGACGGACAAACATTGTTACCGTATCATAGGCGAAGCAGAATGATCGTAAGCGTTGAAACGATGGAATTAGATCTGGCACAAGCTGTGGTACCAGATGGGGATGTATATCACTGTTTTCACTCTGCTCACAAAGCAAAGACCGGCAGACAATTGTTAACTGGTAACAGTGTTTGTCCGTCGGACATTGTTTGACAGTGTGGACGCACCTTACTTAAGGGGCGGCGAAGGCAATAAGCTAGGGGGTCAGGGGCGAGCGGTAAGCTCTACCAGAGGGGCACGGTGCGGAGGACCAGGAGCAAAATGCTCTCTAACATTTCAAAAGCATTTCGGGACAAGTTTTGGCACTTTTATGGTGGTTAACATGTAAACCCTGTAACCAATAATTTTTGTTAGATGGAAACCAGTTACAGATCTCTACTGATTAACTGATTGATCGAAACTGGGATATATAATGCATTTCCAGTTTCAATACCCTGAG
>NC_087220.1:23351577-23370806 GCF_015104395.2 Macrobrachium nipponense | reverse complement strand
CTCAGGGTATTGAAACGGGAATGTATTATATATCCCAGTTTCGATCAATCAGTTAATCAGTAGAGATCTATAACTGGTTTCCATCTAACAAAAATTATTGGTTACAGGCTTTTCATGTTAACCACCATAAAAGTACCAAAACTTGTCCCGAAATGCTTGTGAAATGTTAGAGAGCATTTTGCTCCTGGTCCTCCGCACCGTACCCCTCTGGTAGAGCTTACCGCTCGCCCCTGACCCCCTAGCTTATTGCCTTCGCCTCCCCTTAAGTAAGGTGCGTCCACACGGTTGAACAATGTCCGACGGACAAACACTTTTACCTGTTAACAATTGTCTGCCGGTCTTTGCTTTGTGAGCAGAGTGAAAACAGTGATATACATCCTCATCTGGTACCACTGCTTGTGCCAGATGTACTTCCATCGTTTCAACGCTTATGATCATTCTGCTTCGCCTGTGATATGGTAACAATGTTTGTCCGTCGTACATTGTTTGCCCGTGTGGACGCAGCTTAACTTTAACAAAGAGCTCGTCCCCCTTTCCCTAAATCTTAGATCCGCCACTGGTCGCGGCTAAGAGTTTTATGGGCCGCGTGGACAAGGCCAAACACCCGGAGACAGAAAACTCGATTTCGCCGAAGAAATCTCGGTGCTTGTTTTACTTGTTATCTCTTTCCATGCTGAAAGCGTCACTGTGTCTGTGTGTTGGGGGGAGGGTTGGGGAGAGCACACACACGGTGAATGTCTCTCAGGCCATGTCGAATCGGGCTTGTTTGCTGAATTCTGGGCAAAGTTTGTGGAACATGGAAAGCGGCGCCATGTGCAGCAGGTCAGAAACGACAGGAAGTCCGCGGAGCGTGCAAACAAAAAAGTCAAACGCTACATTGCTATAGGCGAGAAGTTTGTTTGAAGTTGGGGGCGGTTCGGGGGATACAAGATGGGCGTGAGAATGAGCAGCGATTTCGTTCGAATATGGACAAATCAGTTAAATATCATTTTTAGTTGATGTCGAACAGCAGTTTTTCCAACTTCGTGTTCATTTCTGTCATAAAAATAAAAAACTAGTTTTCTGCACATAACTTACGGATACCGATTTGTTTCTGTTTTGGTTTCGCCTGTTAATTCGCGCATCTTTATATCTCATAAATTTCTCTATCGTGCATTTCGATAAATACATTTTTGTAAAGTGTGTAGTACACAGAAATCAAGATGATTACTGACCCTCTTTGGCCTTCCAGTGACTGAGACAATGAACTTGCTCTGTGTCATGTACGACAGCTGATCTGTCATCGAAATATCGTCTTCACGAATTATTTCATGGCATCATTGCTGATGTTGTTGATCTCTCAGTTGCTTAATTACATCTTATTCAAATGTATGCAAATAGACTTTGAATTCCTACCAGAGAAGTGTGTAAGACACGGAATTCTGAAATTAAAGATAAAATGAAAGAAAAAAAAAACAATAATAAATGTCCTTTTATGTTTCTGCAGATGTACCTAGGAAATGATATAAAACTGAGTACCGGTAAGAAATACTTGATATCAGGATTCAGAGCTTCAGCTGATACTTAATAATCGCTTTTGTCCTGGTGTGGCAGTCCCCACTCACGTAAGGTCTATTTTTTCTAACAGGCAAGATATATAACGCAGCCATCCTTTAATATGCATGAAACTATCGTAGATATGCCAACAGACTTGACTGTTCAATATCTTTTTTAATCAACAACGATTGTTAGAAGCATTTTATAACCTTCATCACCATGAGTGAAATAGGGAACATCATGACAGATTCGAGTGATTCCAGAAGTTTATTACGATTTTTCAGAAGTTTACTATATCACGTTCATATTCCCAATGTTTAACGTACACGTTTCAGTTACGTCTTTTTCTCCATAAATATTTTTTTTAATTAACAAAAGTCGTTACGTAGTCAGAAATGGTAAAATCAAGACACTACTTAGTCAGAACACATAAAATGTGTTAAATGTGTTCTTTCGATGCTTGTTTTATGCAAGTATGTGGAAATCACGACTTAGGAATTTAGGGAGAAGGTTAGAGAACTCGCTATTAACAAAGCCGGGCTGTATTTTATGGGAACCATATGTATATCGATGCATACAATGTTGCAAAAAATTATTCTATAAAAATATGTATTATCAATGTGCCGTCTCCTGTGTGCACCTAATGAATCTAAGCATTCAAAACGGAGTCACGGGATTCTAATTTTCAAGTGATACCAAAAGGGAAGCATCTCATTTAAAAGTTTTTTTTTTTCTTTAATAAGTTTACTATATCTTTTTTCACACTCAGCAATGTATTGATAATAACCCTAGAAACCACACATTCATCACCGGGCTCTGACTTTCAGTATCACAAACTGGACAAAGCTAGTGCTAAGTAAAAACGGTATAAGTCAGGCAAACTTACCACTGGAAGCGAAAACTGAAGTAACTTTTCTTAAATCTTCGGACACATATTCCTCAATAATGTGGCATCTGGCAACTCCACCAGGAGCGATGGTGTGCTGCATGGTCACATTGAAGGCGCTCACCACGAGTCCACGACAAGTTAGTTGAAGTTGATCAACAGTGTCGACATGCCGTCATCAAAATGTTTAAGAAAATAATTTTCATTTGAAAAAAAACTTCCGTGGAGTTAGATGAAATACCAGTAAATAAATTCTGGATTCATGATTTTAACAAAAGAATGGTACGAAGTGAAGTTTATAACTGATAATAACTCGAATGTGTGACGACATTTTATGAATGTTTGCGTATGAGCCAAGGGTCGTTCGATTCATTGCGTAGCAAACTTGGAGAGGGGCTGAACAAACCTGTAACAAACTTCAGGGAACCCTTTTTTTCTTGGGGGAGGGAGACGCTTGTGTGTGGACGAGCGGCAACGTCTAGCCAGGAAGGTCCAAATCGATCCGTTCCAAGTGCGGCCACCCACGAAAGAATTATATTTCATAGTTTTTGTTGTTCGCATGATTTCCTGGTATTTTAAATCATAAACATTCTACTGCTTAAAATCATTTACACTCAGAACAACAATAATCCCTGAACTGTTTATTCGCTCAAGTTGTATTTGTAGCAAAAGTTCAGAGTAAAATTCCAATCATTCTTTCCCAGAATCTATCGCGTCACCTTACTCGTAAATACGTTGTGAGCTTAATTAATGAAGGGAAGCAATTAATATTTGGGCAATATCCAAAGAAAATCGCGTGAAACAATGTACAAATGTATACGGTGCTATGATAGAGAGAGAGAGAGAGAGAGAGAGAGAGAGAGAGAGTGCGCAAGTCCGGATATGTGCTAGGGTATGTTACTGTCTCCTCCCAAAATAGAGAACACGTTTGCGTATTTTTCTAGCCTTATTCAACCTACCTTAACAGCCAAAATATTTACCGCCATGGAAGCGAGCTCATTTTCAGCTCTTTGAAATACAAACATAAATATGTACAGATTAGGCTAATCATCATTACCAATGATGACGGTGTAATAATAGTCCTGTTCTTCAGGGAAAATGAATGAATATTGCCACCGTGATCGTCAGTACCTCAACCCGAGATCCACACTCTATCTTCCATATCTCTATGAACAAATTTGTCTGATTAATTATAATGACCCCGTGCTAATACGGTGTTATAGAGTATTTATGTAATATTATATAATAAAATATGCATCGTATAGTGTTTATATGTTTCCGGCTAAAATGGACTCATAATGTAATAAGTTTTCAAACCTTTAACAGGCATATTATGTATTTGACCACTTACAGTGGTTACCTTAAACTTACTTTGTATATCTTTTGTGTTTATATTTTAGTCATAAATAAACCATTATATAGTAAACGTTTCTTAAGAATCGTGTCTAACATATAGTCATATTAAAGATCACATTTAGCGAAATTGTCTTGTCGGTAGAATAATGGGGAATGTGATGAACAAAAACTAATGAAAACTATTGATTGACAAGTTGTCGGGGGTACAAGAATGCAATCGTCCTCCTCTTGCGCTAAATCAACTAAAAGTTGGCCGTCATCGAAAATGTTTTTTATCAAAGTAAGGGAAATTCAAGAGTATTTTTGAAGGTGCATTTTAAGATGTTCGTATTTTTACGGTGTGTTGATTTTTACCTCCACTGGGTAACCATAATGAGAGCTACTAAGTGATGAGGAAAAACTCAGCCCAACTGAAAATCTCGCCCACTTTTCGATGTACAATAACATCTAAGAGGGCAGGGTGTGTTACTTTGTTACAATTTTATTTATATAAAAGTTATTGAATGTTGTCATCTATAATGATATAAAGAATTTGTGGCTTAGTCCTACAATTTGATGTTTTAAGAGAAGGTATCAGCGCTTCTCTCTCTCTCGCTCCTCTCTACATCTCTCTCCCTTTTCTCTCTCCTCCTCATCTCTCGCTCTCTCTGTAAGCATTTCTTCGTTATTCTCTTTTGTCCTTTCTTAGCACTTTATCCTTTCAACCTGTCTGAGAGCAAGTACATCCCAGAGTGTTGTCACGTCCAACTGCTAATTAATGTTAATTTTCCAGTGACACGGGAGCTGAAACAGTACCATACATTTCACATTTTTTAAGTTATAAACAGCATATGGTTTAATTTCTCAACATTGGGCCATTTCACTTACAATATGTATTGGCTTATGAAAAACTGAAATACAACGATTACAGCTACATTTCAACTTTAACTACTGAAAACTCAACCTTAACTTCTTCACATACCTAATGTTCTTCAACTTAGCGCGAAACTAGCTACTGTTCGGTCACTTGGTGCACCATTCACGCGCACTCTTGCTTCTATAGGTCTACTTTTCTCCCTCGTAACACTTAGGATTGTATACTTTTTCAGTAAAATGTTCCTCTATTTTTCCACAGGACTGAATCAGCTCAAAATACTGATTCCTCTTTGTAACTAATCTTTTTTCCCATACCTTACGTGTCCCTCTACATCGTGACACACCTGTATATTTCCTGGGTATCATGTATCTATTCTTCTGTAGGATTTCCATCATTCATTAGTTATTATCAAGAGGGAAAATCTGAATACCCAATATTTCAGTCAGGGTTATGCTTCAAGAGGCTGATCAGCGCATACCTCAGGTGAATGGACTGCATCCACTGAAAAACGTCGGAGGTGGAGTGAACGGAAACGCGCAAGTTGACCCAGAGGATAGATACGCGGGCATGGTGACCGTGGACAGGTCGCACAGTCCGTATGGCACAAGAGAGTGCAAACAGAGGACCTTCGAGAGAAATGGAGTTTGTGCATGTGTGTTGGGGGGGGGGGGGGGGGGTTGCTAATCAGATCTAATAGGCCACACAGGCCAGTAACGCCCCCTCTTGTGATACAGGTGGCCAGGAGGAGGCGCACGAAGGTCCAATAAAAGGTGAGAGATACTTTTTCGGGAGCGATAAGACATTGTTTCTTGGTGATAGTTGGTGGTAGTGGAGACTGGGAGACGAGTTCTCCTACATTTAGATTTTATTTAATCAGTGCATATTTTTCCCCCATGCATACAGCAATGTTTTTATTTGACATTTGTGTGTGTTCCATTTTTATGCGCTTCTGTACGATACTATGTTTTTACATTCTGAAGTATATAATTGCTCTTCCTTCAGATGGATTCAATGTCGCCATTGACGGTGGGAATTCTTGACAATTATTCTTGACTTCAGTCACGAAAGTCTTGACTTTTCCGCATGTTAGTTAATGGGAGAAATTATTGTAATACAGAGATAACTGATGAGAAGTTCCTTCTTATTTTGGGAGATAGTGTGTGGCATTTATTTTGAGATGATCTTTTGAGAATTTGTTTTAGGGAATTATTTGATAAAAGTGAGAACACATCATGTCTTGGGTTTTTCTTCAACTCATTTCCCCTTTTTTATCATGGTATTTTTTTGGGGGGGAAATAAAGGCTGAATTATCTATATATTTATATATATATATAGATATATATCTATATATATATATATATATATATATATATATATATATATAATATATATCTATATATATATATATATATATATATATATATATATATATATATATATATATATAATATATATATATATATATATATATATATATATATATATATATATATAGATATATATATATATATATATATATACTATATATATATATATATATACAATATATATCTATATATATATATATATATATATATGTATATATATATATATATATATATATATATATATATATATATATATATATGTGTGGGGGGTTGGTTTCTAGCCTTAGCTTTGATGACATAACTAATGATAGCATAAATGCCATTTCTTCCAGAGACAAGGCATAGAAAAGACTTATAATATATGACTGATAATATTCATTAGTTTTAGAGTTGTAAGAAATCTAATGTAACATTTACCCTTGAATTGGTGGACCAATTAGCAAAGCTCCTTGCATGGAACTCTCTCTCTCTCTTCTCTCTCTCTCTCTCCTCTCTCTCGTCTCTCTCTCTCTCTCTCTCTCTCTCTCTCTCTCTCTCCCTCTCTCCTCTATCAGTTGTTCTTTTCCTGTGTTTGAATCTTAGGACACAACATTGTAAGCAGCCTCTTTTCAAGGAGCCAAAGTCTGGCTCACTGTGTAAGTAATATCAGCTGTTTAACATCAGTTCTCTAATTGTGATTTTCAGTGATATATTGCAGTTTGACCATTTGATTTCAGTAATATTCTGTCGTCAGTGGAGGGAGTCTTAATTCCCTATGGATATAAAATAAACTTGTACGCTTTATTCATCATTCGTTCCTTTCCCTGTTAAGCCCCATACATTTTCCCCATATCGATCATGACATCGAATTGCGTGATTGAAAGCCTTTTCGCAGAAGTTACAAGAAAAACCTTCATAGCAATCATACCTTTTAATTCTTATCTTTAATTTATGAAGGGTGTCCCATACATAGGGGTGAACCACACTCATTACACGTGAGGAGAGTACGAATAATACAACTCGTTTTTAAATCATCTTTTAATCTAGGAAGATCATTAGACTTTTGAATAACAGTAAGCTCCTCTTACTTGAAAAATATACTTTCAGTAGATGAAAGATATTCACATGGAACAAATACACCAAAGGGGCCGTTAACTTGAAATTCAATCTTCCAAAGAACGTTAGTTTCAGCCTCTCACCGCAGACCCACGCTGCAATAGTAGCTGATCATGATTTTACATTGCCATGGGGGGAGACGCCATATCTACACCATCGGGACCAGGAGCTTAGTATGGCTTGAAACTGTAATGATATCCTGATTAAAGATGCCTTAAGAATGGAATTTTTATTTGTACTTCCTATATATTTTTGGTGGCATAATAACGTTTTCTCTTGTTTCCTGAATTATGGTAGTTTGGATCTTGAATTTACCATTTTCATTTGAATTCACTTTTATATGTTCCTTTCGATATCTATTATTGGTTGTCGTTTGCTCTATTTTCTGTAATCTTTGCTGGTGAATTTTGTACTACTGCCATGCTTGATGGTCCTGTTCACAAAGGGACGTATTTATTACTGATTATCATAGTATTTTCTTTGATAATGATTCCATGCATGAGAACATTGTGCTGTGTATACACTATTAGCTCCGAAAAGATGCAGGCTTTGGTCTATGAGATAAATTTCTAGGTGTTGAATAAAATAGTTCTTTTAACAGCCTGCTTCTTATTTACACTGTTGAATTATATGCTAACTCAGTGGTACTAAAGAAAATCATAACCAATTTAAACTAATTCCATCATGCACTACAGTTAATCTACCATAACATTACATTCCACCAATTGATTTAACCCCTGGTTGCTGGTTAAGTTGGACAAAATTGTGTGATCGAGATATTCATATGTTGGATATAATATGGAATTATGGAAGGTACTTTACTGAGCCTATGATGAATAAAGTTTAAATACCCACTAGTTTTACATTCATTAACATGCACGTACTATATGTTAAAATTATCAATTTTGATGAATTGGCCACTTCATATGCTTTGGAATGGGTCTAAGGTTGATTTCATTTATACTTTTCACCTATCGTTGCCCAATTATAAATTCATGGTATTAGCATCATTGCAAATGACTAATTCCTGAATCGTCCCTTTGTAAGGACAATTCCTCTTCTCAAACATCAGTGTAGTTCTCCTGTAAATTCCGCGATCAGCATTCCTCACATTGAACAAAACGCATCATGTGATGGACTGTAGAAATTACTTAAGCTTCTTTGCAGCGTTCCTTCGGCTGCTGTCTGCCAGATTTTCCTCTGTACACCTTTCAGACCTTTTTGCTTCCAATATCCGTTTCAGCGCAGAACGACCTCATAAGTCCCAGTGCTTGGCTTTTGGCCTAAATCTAATATTCTATCCCATTCTTTCCTCCGTGAATTTCTTCGAATTTTGTTTGTTATCTTGTAACAGACCGGGTTTACATTTTTACTTTTCAAACGTTTTCTTCAGCAAGCAGACTTCAAGCAGTTTATATCGGTATTCAGATGATGATCGTTCGTTTACCCTTTAATGCAAACGCCTTAGTTTGCTTTTGAAGAGAGTTGTTCCTGAGACCCCTTCGGTAAATTAAATTTGCTGTCTTGGTATTTTTCTTGCTTAAACTAGGTCACAGAGGGTAAATTCTCTTCATGATTGCTTCTAAAAGAATCGGAATAAAGCCAAAAAGCCGGTTCAGAAAACTGCATAAAACTATATATAAATATATATATATATATATATATATATATATATATATATATATATATATATATATATATATATATATATATATGTGTGTGTGTGTGTGTGTGTGTGTACGTATATCTTAAAAAAGTGAATGGTTTGGTTGTTACAAGTGGGGCACTTAATACGTTATAGAGTGAAAATACATTCTGCAGCACAGTGAAAAAAGAAATATGCCCAAGATGTTTGGTGAAGGAAAGACAAATATAAGGAAATGAAGGATAATGGGAACAGGAAAATTGTGTATTGAAAGTAAGTAAGGATGCTGGAAGAATAGTAGTGACTTATGTGTAAAAGTCTTTGAGAATAAATGCAATGGATTATAGAAGGATGAGAAAATAGGTAGCAGGATTTATACAGAAGATGTGTAAGAGTAATCCAGTGTTTATCGAAGACAAAATTACAACGTATGAGGGGATTGTTAAAAGATGTTAAGATTTGCAGAAAAACTTGTAAGAAAATTAGATCATATAATTCTGATATGGGTTGGTCATGTGGAGAGAACAGAGTTCCAGATGTTGGTGGAAAGAGTGCGTAATTTGAAAGGCGGAGAAGACCTTTGAAAGTGTTTTTAGATATTGTAGAAAAAATACTGGAACAGAATGGAGTTCTTATTCTATGAGCAAGAAAGGACATATAAGACAGAGGCAAATGTGCTGCTTATGAGCCTTCTGTGTTAAAGCTTGAAGTGGTTACCCCTGACTATCGCCTTGTTTGGGATGTTACTTTATACATCTTGCTTGATTCTCCCCCTCCTTTTTTAATTCACATCTTAAGGGAATTGAGAGGTTTACATTTCTTAGTAAATCGAAAGCCCCACTTTTCTTACCGATCTTTTTGTTACACAGATTTCATCATATCTTGATTACAGAATAGCACCGAAGATGAAACGCTCCTAGTCCCAAGAGACTGGAGACAATGTTAACTTTAAAACAAATCGTAAACAAGATACAGTACGAGAAATTCATTTTATTTTTAATTAGATATTTGAAACAGGGAATGACAAAAATAATAAAAAACGTATGTCCAGTGTTAAGAGATATTTCATTAAATGTTTTCTTCATATTGAATATTTCGCAAATATTTCAACGTTGTTCTCCGGCCTTCCTTTTAAATGTCAACCAAAAATAGAAGGCGACCCCTGTCCATTTTCATGAGTTGCTCTTATTCCGTATATTGTATCTGTAGAACTTTCCTTACAGGCAAATATGAACATTTCTACATAAAATATTTTTGATGAAATGTAGAACCAAAAACTGAAAGCAAGAATATATAAATTGTTAGCTAAATAAAACAGTACTTCAGACACGTTCCTTCTCGTTGAATGTTTACTGCCTATTTCACTGTGCTGATATTAATGCGTAGATTTACAAATGTATAAAGATGCGTTCTGTTAAATGCTCCATGTTCCATAACGTTCAGATGTGCCTAGAAACTACAACAGCTCTTGTAGCTAGAGTTACACACCCATTACTTGAAATTATAACACAGCACCACAGAAATACAATGAAAGAAAAGGATGTGTTACAAAGGAAGGACATGTCATTGAATAAATATTTCTCAGTAGCTGACTCAGAAGCTAGTAACATAACACAGTCAGTGACTTTCTCGATTTTCATTAACCTACTTGCCTGAAGACGTCGCGTTGTCACAATACAAACATATCTTTTTGATATTTTGTTCTTATTATTTAGTACCTTACCGCAAAAAATTTGCATTATCTAGCTAACTACAGAGAGAAAACTGAAGATGCACTTGTTTGTACCGGCTATTAGAATGCAAAGTTTGTCGGAAAGAGGCTTAAAATGCCAAAAGTGTGCAGCTCTAATCACCGCCTCAGTGATCCATACGTGGTTCGGTCTCCACTTACTCTTGAGGTTTTACTGCAGAAGCCCGTCCTTCCCGACGGCCTCTTGACTCTCAATAGCGTAAGTGATAAGGGAAAGTATGGGGATGACCGTTTCCGATTATTAGGGCACTTCAGTCTAAACAAGAGGAATATTTCTCTACCAATTTCTCAGCAGACTTAATTTTTGCGAATGACGATTATTTTTAGAATATGATCTACGCTTCATATATATAGAATCAGGCACACACCTTCACTTCGAGATAACTGATGGTAGCCGTGCACTAACATGTTTAATATATGAATTACGAACACTGACAGGGACCTGCAGGGTAATTCGGGAGAAACGATCCATAGGTAGCCACATAATGCACAACATCTTCAGCGGCTCCGATATACAGTGACGAAATAGCAATGCGACTTCTCTTACGCAAACGTTGTTATTAAAATGAAGGCACTATTTCGTGGCTATAGGTTTTCACTGAAGTCATGAAGAATCATGATGCAAAATATTACTACAATAATAATATACCACACAACACTAGAAGTAGTGTCCATGAATACGTGTATCATAAATGCTTATAGTGTATATATAAAATCAGCTGATTTCCCTTCACATTATTATCTATTGGGACACGCACTCGGCTTGCTGGACCACAACTGCTGACCAGGGGCAGGGTGCAGCCGCGTTCCCAGACAAGCAAACGACTGTTGTTGAGCTCCGTCAAGAACAACCTTGGAACTCCCTTGACGACCCTGCTGATGATTACGCAAGTGAAAGGCACTGTTTGTATACACGAGTGGCAGTGGGAGTCAAAATCCACGCTTACGGAACCTGAGGCTGGGTAACACAAGGAGAACAAACCGAAGAGAAACAGGTAGATCCAAGAGCTACTCTAAATTATACATGACAAATTCCAGTTTATAGGGTTAAAAATTGCTGATGTCTCTTGGCTGTACCTAACTGAATGCTTATGCTGTATTAATCTCTGGGGGAGGGATTTACCTGTAAATCCTACGTATGATTGGTTACAACTGAGGCAAGGGATTCGTATACTTCTGTGTCTTTAGGGACTGGCATTCGTTGGATGTTAATCAGGAATTTTGCTAAGGTATTTGTGTAGGGAAAAGCAAGAGGATTAGAGTTCCCAAGTGTCTGTGTCGTCTTAATCCTGTCCAGGTGTGGGATTTTCAAATTTTTTTATTGGGCATCCTTCTAGTCTTCTTTTGAGGGGGACGGTCGAATATTATGTTAGATTTATGGATTGCTTTCTCAATTATATGATGAGGGTACTTTACAGATGAGAGTTGCTTACAAATTAGTTCAATTTCCTTTTCCTGGAAATCTGGGGAGCAAATCCGTAAGGCTCTTAAGAATAAATTGCTCACTACACCAATCTTGATTGAAATGCCATGAAAACAAAAATAGTGAAAGTGAAAATGTTGGTTTTTTGTTAACGGAAAATTTTTATTAAATAGTGTCTTTGACTATTAAACACCAAGGAAAGGAATTTTGTTGTGTTTCCCATTCAACTTTAACTTTGATGCTGAGCACTAATGCATTTAGGGTTGAAAGAAATTCGTTGAATTTGCCCTACCCGTCATCCCACCGGAAATTTTTTTATAGAATGACTCCCAATAAAAAGATGTTATTTGATACAAATATTTCAGGGACGTTTTTTAGGGGATTTCCCGTCAATTTGTCTAAAGTGTTTGTATCACTAAGGAGTTGGTTGATTTTGTCGATGTATAAGTCTTTGCTCATGATCACGATTTTGCTAACTTCGCCGGTTCTACCTAGTACAACATATCATTTTTGTTGTGAGTGGATGGCTTTCATAATTCTACGGGATACAGAGTATTTTGTTATGGTCAGCTAATGAATTTAGTAGGATACCTTTTACACATACCTCCTCTCATCTGAAATTTTTATCAGATATGACTTATGAAAAGCAACTATAAAATCTAGATTATTTTTCTGCTCTAGCGTGAAGGAAAAGGATAAACAAAGATTTAAGACTAATTGTTGGTTTACAATAAGGGGGTGTTGGATAAATTCAAAACGTCATCTCGTTGCTCAAAGTTGTTCCAAGGGCTATTATTTATTAAGGTATTTAACTTTTGAGAAAGTCTACTGGAATCAGTCATGCTATTATTAGGCAGGAATGTCAGAACAAAATCAAACCACATACCTGTGCATGTGGTCCATTGTGAGGAGACGAAGGTTAGACCGGGTTCCATGGATCAATCTACATAGTGCAAAGATCTCGAACATCGTATTTTCAGTTCTTTTTTCCAGGAATATCTTGTATGATAGAGGGAAGGGCACAGTGGGCCAGAATGGGACTTGAAGGGACAAAAATACTTTCAGTGCAAAAACTAGCTTTATTTTGGATTACCATTATTCTAAACCATTATAAAAGGAAAAAAAATATCAAATCAGTACAAATCGGTGATTTTGAGCACATATATTCTGTAATTTGGTAATTCTGTAATTCTTATTTTCTTGGGAAATAAGTGAAATCATGGAAACTAAAGCAATAATATCTTAATTGTAATACATTTTGTACAATGGCCAATTCAGAACATAAAAATACAACGACAAAAAAGCTTCCTTTCAAGAGATTACATCATTGAAATAAGGTAAAAGCAAGTAAAATAAATGATTTGAAGATGATAAGGAATGCAAGAATAAATGCTAAATGGAAAAGCCATTTAGCCTATGTAAGAGAAGCGCGTACATGATCTTCAGTTAAGGTACATGTCTCATTATGTTTATGGTTCTTCACTTGATATTTCAGAATCTGTAATGAGGAGCAGTCGAGCTTCATCTGGCAGATCTTTCTTAGATGTGTTTTTTGTCTGATTTCTCATTGATGTTATTAGGGGATCGGATGAGCAGAATAACCGTCGCATTAAGTCCTCATTAGTTTTTTTTCTGGATATTTTCCGGCAAAATGACTCTCTGAACTTCTCAAAGTCTTTGTTTTTGGCTTCTTGGGCCTCTTCGGAGTAAAGTCCAATTGGCAGATTAAACTGTTCAATCACTGAACCTCCATGAATAAGAATTCTATGCAAACTCTGAGGCATATAATACCAGTTGTACTCTTCCACGTAAATTTTCTTTTAGCGGTATTGATGCAGAATGGATTTGAATGCTGTGACATTTATATCAAACCCAGATGCTAAAGTACACAAGATGATGTGCAAATTCTTCAGCAATTCTATCTTAATTCCAAGAATTTCACTTGATGTTTCAGCAAGCTGAAAAAATCCTCTAGCCGTATTTCCATCATTTGACGTCCCAAAACCTGACTGTTTTGGCATATCAATCACTAATCCTGTCCTATCACGAAAAGTTTTTTGTATTTTCTTTTTTGTTGCTGACCCTTTGCTTTTTCTTCTTTTGTTCTTGCCTGCCATTTCTTTATAGGCAACTTGTATGACTAGTGTAAGCAACATTCCATAGATCTTATCCAGGCATGTAATGTTGATAGTCCATATATGATGCCATCATTTGACAGGGGTCTCTTTGAAACTTTCTCTATGTCATTCATTAGCTTAGGTGATGCCCCACACAAAGAACAGCATTGCATTGAGTTGGTGACAAGGGATAAAGAGGATGCCACTTTTCCATCTATCATTGTAATGCTCACATCATGAATGACGCTAACATCATTTTTAACTTGAGTTGGTCTAAGTATATGGATTGCATTTTTTAAGTATTGCTCTTCTTCCACTAAAACTTGTGAAGTTTCCTTCATGAATTTGAACCTTATAGGTCTGCAAAAAAATGGTGATGAGGGCTTATTATTTTTCCATAAGATATTTTTCCCATTAGCTTCTGTCTTTCCACTCAGCTGTAAAGGTACCATACAAGTTACAAATAAACAGGACTCGAAAATTACATCTCGTTCTTGGTTATCACTTCGAATCTGCTTGTAAACACTTTGACCAGTTGTGCCATCAAATCCAACTTTACAAATTAACTTGAACTGCTTTATTTCTAAATCTGTTTCATTCAAAGACACTACTTCAAATATTCTCCTTGTTGTGTGGTCTAATAAATCTTGTAAGGTCACTTCTGCAGAATAATCAGTTACTAACCAATTTTCAGGAGAAGGTAAGCACTCTTCTTTGGCAGAACGAACATCGTTGTAAGAAGGAAAAACTTTTTGTTTTTTCTCAAGTGTTTTATTCCTTCCCAAATTTTTGATAGCTTCTTTTTGGAAAGGCCACAGTCTAAGATCCAATGCCAGGAAGCTTCATTTGCAGGAAAAAGGAACACCTTCTGTGATATTTTTCTGATGAAGTACATTGGTTTTCAGTAGAAATTTGGGCTAAAGATTTAGCCATTCTTGATTGTCCCTTCTTTCTTAGAACTTTTGATGTAGCATATGTGAGCCTATGAGGAGATATGTTAACAAGCTCTGCAGTTTTCCTTCGTTTTGTTTTCTCGGATGAGGCCTGAAAACTCTCTGTTCTAGGTCGTCCCCAAGATTTCTTAGGAGTTTCATTTTCTGGGTTTTGATACACTTTAGCATCAAGCCAACCTTGGTACTTACTTAGAAATAACTTTCTGGTTCTGTTAACAGTTCTCCACTTAATTCTTAAGTTTTTGTTTTCAGAAAGTTAATCACAATATTTGTTGCTATAGTGTCATCACGTATATTTTCAATCTTTCAAGCAGAAAATTATGTAGTTTACATCATTTTCATGCACCTTGTTATTGTCCTATATCTGAAATAAAAAGATATAATGGCTCATTATTACTCTTAAACCTGATATCTTCATCTTTTGATAATATTTTTTTCATAGTTGTCCAGACAATTATATTCACTGTAAAAAAAGTGGCAGTTAGTGGCAAAAAGTTTTTCGTCCTATTGTTTGGGATTTAATTATCTACCATTTAACACCATTGGGAATCTTTGCAAAGCTTTGCAATTTTTTGTGCTCTATCATAAACTTTTATATGCCTAAAATTTTCAACAAATTTTGAGGGACTTATATCAAACACTGTTGCACCCAACATTTAGATCATAAATATAAAGATCAAGACCTTTAATACATTCAATAATGCACAAAAAAGTAATTTTGAAATATGAGTTTACTCCACAACACACCTTTCGTAAACCGTGGCTAAAGAAACAATAAAATATTTTTGTATGGAAAAACAGTGTGCAGCCAAGAACAACTTGTTTAGTCATGTTTAAGCCTGTAAAACACTGATACTAACAACCACTTGCAATCTATACTATTGCATTCCTTTGTCACTAATGTATGTATTTTTGATTTTTATGATCCTCATGATAATCTGGAAAAGTCAAAAATTTAATTTTGTCCACTTGCTGGCCCACTGTGAATGGGTTTGATTACAGAGTCCATCTCACGAATCCAAACATTTTCAGAACATTCTTCCAAGTAGTCTAATCATTTGGTTCATACAGTACCTAGTTACATAATGAGTCTTTCAGAAAGGTTGTTAAAGGTGGGATTATGATGAGACAACAGGCTTGTATATATAAAGAAAATATAGGCTGGAGGAATTGTTTCCAGATTTGACTATTGTTGATGACCCACGTGGAAATGCCTGCTTCCCACTTACGTAAGAGGGAAGAGAAGGATGACTTCTGTAACCTCTTGTACATCCTGACTCATGCTACAGTGTGGTTTGTGTAACCTCCCTTTTAGGAAAAATAAAAGCTTAGGTTTCCCATTTAAGAAGACAAGACCAGCATGGATGGGAGCCTATATTAGCAAGAACTCAGACATATTTACTCTACCAATTATGTTAAAAGAAGGACGGAGGGAGTCACATCTGCTAACTTATGAAAAAGAATGGAAGCTCTGTAGCATATCCTCCTACCTGTATTGGAACTGACATTTGAGAATACCGCCATCGGCTGCTGGGAGAAAGAATTTCGAGATGTAAAGAGTATCAGTCTTCCTACATTCAACCAACTATTTATTGCTGTAAATATTTAGTGACTTATTGAAATAGGTTGCCACATAACCAGAGCAGTCATCACAGGCTCTGGTTTTATATCAAAAGATTAACACCAAATGCCTACATGTCAGCATCTGTTACACAGAAAAGTTCTTCCTGAATGTCAAGGATGGAGCAATTCCCCTGATTTCATGGAAACTTGCTGTCGTTGCTGCAGGTATAGAGTCTGCATCCTCATCCAATCACTCATACATCCTGATGCCAGAAAGAAACCTTGCTCTTAAATACCTCTTTTTTGTGACTGTCAATATTAAAGAACAGGTGTTTGACAGCCTGGTCTGAGGTGTCAGTCAATGCAGGTTTTACCATAAAATTAGTTTTGGCCACAGCAGCATCTTGTCTTAATTATCACCCACAAATTCCCACAGGAAAGGGATCAAGATGGCCCTTGCCTCTCATCAGGTTCTAGGTTTTTACCACAAATTCAAGAACAATTGAACATGAGAATGAACCTCAACCCTTTGAGGGCCACATTGAGTAGGAGAGACCATGAAAATTGCCAATTGCCCATTCTCTTAACAGTCTTATGCATAACATCTCCGTCTGGAGTCTCTCTCAGTGGTATGATAGGCTTCTGGGTAAGGCTACAAAGGACAAAAGTTGACTCCCATTTGGGATGCCATTGGGCAACTGGGAGTGACAGAGAATCATATAAAACTGCAGAAAATAACAAGCATGGAAGTTACTTCAGGATGCTGGAAGGCATCCTTTCTTCCAGCACTGGCAAGCAAAACAGTGATCACAGGAGTTCCCAAACCTATAGCATTATCTTATTTGTTTGGGTGCAGAAACCACCCCATCCTCACAACCTGCTCTTGGCAACTGTGTTAGCCAACCCTGACAGCCCAGGATACATCTGGCTGAAAACTCAGTGGTATGACAAGCCGTCCATTTGTTCCCCTACATCACCTACTTGCACATGGGATGATCATCCTCCCTTCTTGTTGACATGTGACACCAGGGTGATGTCACACATCAGTATTACCAAATTCCCATCAGTTGATCTCCAGATGATTGCAGTAATAGCTGCACTAAACACATCTTGAGAATAAGTGAGATTCCTGCTAAGGTATGCATCCCATCCCCCCATTGATATGTCTGAGAACAGGAGCAGCTCTGTGGAGGGAGTTAAGCACAATTCCCACAAGGAGGACCCTGTTGTATAGCCACCAAGAAAGATCCTCCTTCACCTCGCTGATGTATGGAATTCAAAATATCAGAAGATAAGTGGCAGTTGTTCATCATTGCTTGAGACACACTTGAAGGTAACGTGGATATGGCCATGCTCATACATACATATACCCCATTTTCAGATATATTTATTAGAGCTAGAGTAGAATCATCCTCAATATTGTAGACAAGTAGGCAATCATTTTTATTGCTTTTTATCCTAAAAAGCAATAGAAACAGTATTATTTTTTTGGGTATGGCCATTCTGGACTTCTGCTGGATATGTGATGAACGCTGTGTGCTGTGTCATTTTAAGTCCTAGAAGAACCCTTGGTACTTCTTTTTTCCTACTCCCACCTTGTCTTATGGCAGTGGCCAATGTTTATAACGATTGGTACATCCTCTCGATGATCCCATTGGCTTTGTGGTTGTAGGGCGATATATACGTTACCTTGGTCCCCAGACTGTCAGTAATGACATTCTATCGGTCGGATTTGAAGTTGGCACCTTTATTGCTAGTGATGACCTAGGAAAAATCATGCCTACTGACCCAGTAAATAAGGTACTTGATGCAGTTCTCCGATAACTGGTGTTCCGGTGTATTATGGTAAACAGGTATTTGTACCCATCTGGGGGAGTCATTGTTTTGAACTCTTCTATCCCGCATTTGACATGTTGCTTGACATTTGACATCGGGCAGAGGATACGCTCTCTTGTTCACGTCTTGACGTCTTTTCTTATCCCCCACCAGATCCACCAGATGCTCTACTATGATATGGGCGGTTGATCGGCCTGATGGGTGGGATAGGTTGTGAGGTCTTCCTCTTAGTCCCTCTGGCAAGTATGGTCCAGGGCATCTGGTACCCATCTCATAGGTGATGTTCATCATTCCGCTATTGGCAGGTCGCTCCATGTGAGTGAGGGATTGATTCTTCTTTAAGGCACTCATAAATTGGGCTCATTATTTTTGCAATGTTTAGTATGAATTCTTGCATTGATTTCACTGTTGTTGGTTTAGGGAAACCTCAAATTGCTTTCACTTTCTCTGTTCTCACTTCGTGGCCCAGAAACATCTTTGAGGCCTTGTTTTGAATTTTTTGCTGTAGATCAGTATGTCATCAGCATACAATATGCAGAATGGAAGGTCCCTAAACAGCTTGTCCATTAATCTTTGGAATGTGATGATTGCAGTTTTTTTTATATTCTCTTTTGCTACTGGGACATTCTTGTTCCTATCATTTTATTTATTTTTGTCTGCTATATTTCATAGAGGGTATCTGTCTGGTTTTCTTTTCACATTCAGTCGTTGGTAATCTCTGCTGGGGCGCCATGTCCCATTTGACTTCTGTACCATGTGTTGGGGTGACGCACACATTTGGGGTGTAAAATTTTAAATATTTCTGTAGTGTCTATCTAGTTGAAAAATGTTTTCTTCAGTAACAAA
>NC_087220.1:23331732-23351077 GCF_015104395.2 Macrobrachium nipponense | reverse complement strand
TTTGTTACTGAAGAGAACATTTTTTCAACTAGATAGACACTACAGAAATATTTACAATTTTACACCCCAAAAATCCCCTAGCTAAATTCCCCTCGTGACAGGTACCATATACCCGAGGATTGCATAGATTTAATTACCTTACCATCTTAAATGGGGTGTGGGATATTGGTGACAGGAATGTTATTTGCAGGTAGATAAAATGACGCAAAAGGTAAGTCTTACCACTATGACCAGGCCATTATAAAGACATTTTTCCTACATACTAAATTGTTGACATGAAAAAGGAAAAGGCTTCTTCTTATATGGAACCCTCTTTGTTAAATTTCTATGGCCTACAAATATGCTGAAAGAAATACCTTCCATTCCAGGACAGTCACTGAAATAATATGATAGCTCGCTGGGTATAAATATGACTTTCAAACAGCACTTTTGTTGACATACTAGGAAAACAGGGCAAGCTATTTTGCACAAACTGGGAGATACCTTTTGATCAACCATATATAATAAATATGAAAGTTTAAATCTTAAATGTTTCAAGAAACTACTTTCATCATTAATTCGAGGCACATTGCAGTGCCAATGTGGCAGGCCTACAATAAAAATCTGCTTTCTCCCATGAAGAGTAACGCGGGAGGAAAAGCCACGAGGTCGAGAGAAAACAAATTCTCTCACACGTATTTTATGCAGGCATCTTCTTCACCACTATTGTAACTTTTCATGTATTATTATTTTGTACATTTTTATGCTAGCTTTTCAGTAATGTATGTATAATGGTCAATCACATATCTGGTATCCATCCATATGTAAATTTATGCCTGTGAAGAAACACAGATGCTTTTATTTAATTCCTTCCTCGGTCTATCAAGAGGTTGGGACTACTTTGCAGCTTGCCTGAGCTATTGACCTGTGTGAAAGCTTTGTAAATAAATCAGTGAGCAACAGACTTAGTACCTCATTAGTACCTCGCTTACATTGGTGACCACCAGAGAGATGCCTGACCAAGCCACAAACAGCAACCTCAACACTGTCAGTGAAAACTTCATGGCCACCTATATACACCTACTGCCCTACATGCCCCACCATCCAGAGGTATGGTTCTTCAGAGCAGAAACGAATTTCTGCACTAAGAAAATCACCTGATCAATGCGGAAAGCAGATGATGTCCTGGAATTCTTTCCAGACACTGTCTTCGAGCAGATAGCAAGATGGCTTGAGGAACTGGAATCCTCCATCGTCTACGACATAATGAAGGACCAGCTGAAGTCATCCTGGAAATGGTCAATGAAATTCACATAGCCCACAAAGCTGCAGACCCCTAACAGCCAGCAGCAGCAGTAGTGGCACCACGTTGGACAGGGCAAGATTCAGATATGGAATCAGACGAGCCACCTACCCCAATATACAAAAGAAGCTTTCCCAGACAGAATTACAAAGGGAAACCTAAACAGAAGAAACAAGAGCCTCCACTGGAGGTTTGGGAACAAGGCTAGGAAATGCAGCAAGGGTTTCTATCCTCCCAAAACATGCAGTAGGGTTGCAAACACGACCCATTTATACTTATATCAGCAGTGAGCAGACAGGTTGCCTCGTAAGAGAAATTGCACATGCTTACTGCTATCTTTCTTCCAGGTACAAAAGAAAAGGACAGATATGCTTCTTCCTAAAAGATGAAATATCTGACAAAGAATTCTTAGTGGACACTGGAGCATGTAGATCATTAATCCAAGCCAGCCCAATCAAGAGCCTCAAACACACTCTATTCACCAATCTCCACATATCAACACTGAGCGGAGCACCACTGACAATATACGGAAGACCGGAGATTAAAATTTCTTTCAATGTCACAGAATACGATTGGTTGTTTATCCCAGCATATGTGACAATGTATTAGTCAATGTAGCAGCTAAACAGCTGATCCTAAGAACAACATAGAAATCATGTCCCCAAAAACCGAGTGGATGTACAACAATGACAAGTCACAATAAGAAAAGATATGCCCCATCACAACTGACGTCCCATCATAAGAAATGGGAGAAATAATACAAAAAATATGATGATGACCTGAAGCAAAACCAGCAAAAAATGCCATTCAGCACGACACAGAGAACAAAGGGCCCCTGATCTACTCACAATTCAGACAACTGGTCCCAGAGAAACTCACCTATGTGAAAAAGGTATTCAAGGAGATGGAAAAGTGGTAATATGTCAGCAAGCGCCAGCCTATGTGCATCACCCCAACACATGGTACCGAAGTCAGATGGGACATGGCACCCCTGCAGAGATTACCAATGACTGAATGTGAAAAGAAAACCAGACAGATACCCTCTATGAAATATAGCAGACATAACAAATCAAATGAAAGGAACAAGAATATTCACAAAAACTGGTCTGTTAGAAAGGCATTTCCAAGTCCCAGTAGCAAAAGAGAATATAAAAAAAACTGCAATCATCACATTCCAAAGATTAATGGACAAGCTGTTTAGGGACCTTCCATTCTGCATATTGTATGCTGATGACATACTGATCTACAGCAAAAAATTCAAAACAAGGCCTCAAAGATGTTTCTGGGCCACCAAGTGAGAACAGAGGGAATTTAAGCCTCTGCTAAAGAAAGTGAAAGCAATTTGAGGTTTCCCTAAACCAACAACAGTGAAATCAGTGCAAGAATTCATACTAAACATTGCAAAAATAATGAGCCCAATTTATGAGTGCCTTAAAGGATATAAAAGGAAATTAAATTTTGGAGAAAATCAAGATAAAGCATTTATTTTAGCAAAATAAGCAATAACACATACAAAAACACTAACATTTCCGTTACCCCACAGGTTCCTCACCATACTTGACTAGGACACTGGTGATGGTCGTCAGCCTCTGGTCTTCTGCAGCAAAAAGCTAAAGCATACTGCAGAGGAGATGTACTCAACACAGGGAGCCCTCACCATCTATAAAGCAGTCTGCCACTTCTGCTACACACTTGAGGGACAACTGTTCATGGTGCAGATGGACCATGAACCATTAGTACACACTTTCACAAAGTCAGCAGGCACATGATCAGAGTGATAACAACGGCACTTGTCGGCGATAAATGAACACTGCTGCACCAAAAAGTAGCTGAAGGGTTCAGTGAACACCATAGTGGACACCCTGACAAGAAACTGCGGCAACACTATCCAACTTGGGATATCCTATCCTGAGATAGCAGAGGCACAGAAGAATCAATCCCTCACTCACATGGAGCGACCTGTCAATAATGGAATGATGAACATCACCTATGAGATGGGTACCAGATGCCATGGACCATACTTGCCAGAGGGACTAAGAAGGAGACCTCACAACCTATCCCACCCATCAGGCTGATCAACCGCCCATATCATAGCAGAGCATCTGGTGCATCTGGTGGGGGATAAGAAAAGACGTCAAGACGTGAACAAGAGAGTGTATCCTCTGCCCAATGTCAAATGTCAAGCAACACGTCAAATGCAGGATAGAAGAGTTCAAAACAATGACTCCCCCAGATGGGTACAAATACCTGTTTACCATAATACACCGGAACACCAGGTATCAGAGAACTGCATCAAGTACCTTATTGACTGGGTCAGTAGGCATGATTTTCCCAAGGTCATCACTAGCAATAAAGGTACCAACTTCAAATCCGACCTATAGAATGTCATTACTGACAGTCTGGGGACCAAGGTAACGTATATATCGCCCTACAACCACAAAGCCAATGGGATCATCGAGAGGATGCACCAATCATTATAAACATTGGCCACTGCCATAAGACAAGGTGGGGTTAGGAAAAAAGAACTACCAAGGGTTCTTCTAGGACTTAAAATGACACAGCACACAGCGTTCATCACATATCCAGCAGAAGTCCAGAATGGCCAAAATGTGATAGAAAAAAATCATACCCAAAAAATTAATACTGTTTCTATTGCTTTTTAGGATGAAAAGAAATAAAAACGAATTGCCTACTTGTCTACAATGGTGAGGATGAGTCTACTCTAGCTCTAATAAATATATCTGAAAATGGGGTATATGTATGCATGAGCATGGCCATATCCACGTTACCTTCAGCTGTGTCTCAAGCAATGATGAACAACTGCCACTTATCTTCTGATATTTTGAATTCCATACATCAGCGAGGTGAAGGAGGATCTTTCTTGTTGGCTATACAACAGGGACCTCCTTGTGGGAATTCTGCTTAACTCCCTCCACAGGAGCTGCTCCTGTTCTCAGACATATCAATGGGGGGATGGGATGCATCCCTTAGCAGGAATCTCACCTATTCTCAAGATGGATTTAGTGCAGCTATTACTGCAATCATTTGGAGATCAACTGATGGGAATTTGGTAATACTGATGTCTGACATTACCCTGGTGTCACATGTCAACAAGAAGGGAGGATGATCATCCCAAGTGCATGTAGGTGATGTAGGTAAACAAATGGATGGCTTGTCATACCACTGAGTTGTTAGCCAGATGTATCCTGGGCTGTCAGTGTTGGCTAACTCAGTTGCCAAGAGCAGGTTGTGAGGATGGGGTGGTTTCTGCACCCAAACAAATATGAAAATGCTAAAGGTTTGGGAACTCCTGTGATCACTGTTTTGCTTGCCAGTGCTGGAAGAAAGGATGCCTTCCAGCATCTTGAAGCAACTTCCATGCTTGTTATTTTCTGCAGTTTTATATGATTCTCTGTGTCACTCCCAGTCTCACAATGGCATCCCAAATGGGAGACAACTCTTGTCCTTTGTAGCCTTACCCAGAAGCCTTTCATACCACTGAGAGAGACTCCAGACAGAGATGTTATGCATAAGACTGTTAAGAGAATGGGCAATTGACAATTTTCATGGCCTCTCTTACTCAACGTGGCCCTCAAAGGGTTGAGATTCATTCTCATGTTCAATTGTTCTTGAATTTGTGGTAAAAACTTAGAATCTGATGAGAGGCAAGGCCCATCTTGATCCCTTTCCTGTGGGATTTTGTGAGTGATAATTAAGACAAGATGCTGTTGTGGCCAAAACTAATTTTATGGTAAAACCTGCATAGACTGACACCTTAGACCAGGTTGTCAAACACCTGTTCTTTAGTATTGACAGTCACAAGAAAGAGGTATTTAAGAGCAAGGTTTCTTTCTGGCATCAGGATGTATGAGTGATTGTATGAGGATGCTTACTCTATACCTGCAGCAAGTGTCCATGAAATGAGGGGAGGGGAATTGCTCCATCCTTAACATTCAGGCAGAACTTTTCTGTGTAACAGATGTTGAGATGTAGGCATTTTGTGTTAATCTTTTGATACATTATCCAGAGCTGTGATGACTGCTCAGGTTTTGTGGCAACCTATTTCAATAAGTTCAAATGAATATTTCACTGAATTTTTACAGTAATAAATAGTTGGTTGAATGTAGGAAGACTGATACTCTTTTCATCTCATCTTCTTCCTCCCAGCAGCCAATGGCTGTATTCTCAAACGTCATTTCCAATACAGGTTAGGTATGCTACAAAGCTTCCAATCTCTTTCATAAGTTAGCAGATGTGACTCGCTCCGTCCTTCTTTTAACATAATTGGTAGAGCAAATATGTCTGAGTTCTTGTTAATATAGGCTCCCATCCGTGCTGGTCTTCTCTTCTTAAATGGGAAACCTAAGCTATTATTTTTCCTAAAAAGGAGGTTACACAAACCACACTGTAGCATGAGTCAGGATGTATAAGAGGTTACAGAAGTCATCCTTCTCTTCCCTCTTACGTAAGTGGGAAGCAGGCATTTCCACGTGGGTCATCAACAAGAGTCAAATCTGGAAACAATTCCTCCAGCCTATATTTTCTCTATATATACAAGCCTGTTGTCTCATCATAATTCTAGTTGGAAGAATGTTCTGAAAATGTTTGGATTCGTGAGATGGACTCTGTAATCAAACCCCTTCCCTCTCTCATACAAGATATTCCTGGAAGAAAGAACTGAAAATACGATGTGCGAGATCTTTGTACTATGTAGATTGATCCATGGAACCCAGTCTAACCTTCGTCTCCTCACAATGGACCACATGCACAGGTATGTGGTTTGATTTTGTTCTGAGATTGCTGCCTATAATAGCATGACTGATTCCAGTAGACTTTCTCAAAAGTTAAATACCTTAATAAATAACAGCGCTTGGAACAACCTTGAGCAACGAGATGACGTTTTGAATTCATCCAACACCCCCTTACTGTAAACCAACAATTAGTCTTAAATCTTTGTTTATCCTTTTCCTTCACGCTAGAGCAGAAAAATAATCTAGATTTTATAGTTGCTTTTGATAAGTCATATCTAAAAACAATTTCAGCTGAGAGGAGGTATGTGTAAAAGGTATCCTACTAAATGAATTAGCTGACCATAACAAAATACTCTGTGCCCCGTGGAATTATGAAAGCTATCCACTCACTACAAAAATGATATGTTGTACTAGGTAGAACCGACGAAGTTAGCAAAATCGTGATCATGAGCAAAGACTTATACATCGACAAAATCAACCAACTCCTTAGCGACACAAACACTTAAGACAAATTGACGGGAAATCCCCTAAAAAGCGTCCCTAGTTGAAATATTTGTATCAAATAACATCTTTTTATTGGGAGTTATTCTATAAAAAAAATTTCGGGTGGGATAATGGGTAGGGCAAATTCAACGAATTTCTTTCAACACTAAATGCATTTTAGTGCTCAGCATCAAAGTTAAAGTTGAATGGGAAACATACAACAAATTCCTTTCCTTGGTGTTTAATAGTCAGAGACACGATTTAATAAAAATTTTCCGTAAACTGAAAACCAACATTTTCACTTTCATACCTTCACTATTTTTGTTTTCATGGCATTTCAATCAAGATTGGTGTAGTGAGCAATTTATTCTTAAGAGCCTTACGGATTTGCTCCCCAGATTTCCAGGAAAAGGAAATTGAACTAATTTGTAAGCAACTGTCATCTATAAAGTACCCTCATCATATAATTGAGAAAGCAATCCATAAATCTAACATAATATTCGACCGTCCCCCTCAAAAGAAGACTAGAGGGATGCCCAATAAAAAAAAAAAAAAAAAAAAATGAAAATCCCACACCTACACAAATACCTTAGCAAAATTCCTGATTAACATCCAACGAATGCCAGTCCCTAAAGACACAGAAGTATACGAATCCCTTGCCTCAGTTGTAACCAATCATACGTAGGATTTACAGTTAAAGCCCTCCCCCAGAGATTAATACAGCATAAGCATTCAGTTAGGTACAGCCAACAGAGATCAGCAATTTTTAACCCTATAAACTGGAATTTGTCATGTATAATTTAGAGTAGCTCTTGGATCTACCTGTTTTTCTTCGGTTTGTTCTCCTTGTGTTACCCAGCCTCCGGTTCCGTAAGTGTGGATTTTGACTCCCACTGCCACTCGTGTATACAAACAGTGTCTTTCACTTGCGCAATCATCAGCAGGGTCGTCAAGGGAGTTCCAAGGTCGTTTGCTTGTCTGGGAACGCGGCTGCACCCTGCCCTTGGTCAGCAGTTGAAGGCCAGGAAGCCGATTGTGTCTCGAGAGATGATAATGTGAAGGGAAATCCGCTGATTTTTATATATACACTATAAGCATTTATGACACGTATTCATGGACACACCTTCTACTGATGTGTGGTATATTATTATTGTAATAATATTTTGCACCATGATTATTCATGTTTTCGGTGGAATCCTATAGTCACGAAATAGTGCCTTCATTTTAATAACAACGTTTTTGTAAGCGAAATTGCATTGAAATTTCGTCACCGTTATCAGAGCCGCTGAACACCCCATCGCTTAACATGAAGATTTTGTGCATTATGTAGCTACCTATGGATCGTTTCCCCCGAATTACCCTGCTGGTCCCTTTCAGTGTTCGTTATTCATATATGAAACATACTTGAGCTTCTGTGATGTCATTGGGGCTTGAGTATATATCCATCGTTAAAATATGTAATGAATACAGCCATGTTAGTGTACGGATACCATCAGTTATCTCGGAGTGGAGATGCGTTCCTGATTTTATATATGAAGCGTATCTAAAATTCTAAAAATAATCATCATTCGCAGAAATGAAGTCTGCTGAAAAATTGCTGGAGAATAATTCCTCTCGTTTAGAGTGAAGCGCCCTAATAATCGGAAAACGTTATTCGCATTCTTTCTCTTATCACTTACGCTATTGAGAGTCAAGAGACGTCGTAAAGGACAGGCTTCTGCAGTAAAACCTCAAGAGTAAGTGAAGACTTAACCACGTATGGATCACAAAGGCGGTGATTAGAGCAGCACACTTTTGGCAATTTTAACAAGCCTCTTTCCGGCAAACGTTGCATTCTAAGTGCAACTTCAGTTTTGATGTTAGCTAGATAATGCAAATTTAGTCGGTAGGGTAATAAATAATACGAAACAAAATATTATAAAAAATATAATTGTATTGTGACGACGCCATCAGTCAAGCATGTTAATGAAAATCGAGAAAGTCAATGACTGTGTAGTGTTAGCTTCTGAATCAGCTTCTGAGAAATATTTTTTAAACGACATGTCCTTCCTTTGTACCTCACCCTTTTCTTTCATTCTATTTCTGTGATGCTGTGTCATACTTTCAAGTAATGGGTGTGTAACTCTACTACCTACAAGAGCTGCTGTAGTTTCTAGGCACATCTGAACGTTATGGAACATGAAGTTATTTAACAGAACGCATCATTCTGCATTTGTAAATCCACTCATTAATATCACTACCTGTTGATCAACACAGTGAAATAGGCAGTACACATTCAACGAGAAAGAGCGCGTATTAAGTACCTTTTTATTTAGCTAACAATTTATATATTCTTGCTGTCAGTTTTTGGTTCTACATTTCATCAAACATATCTTATGTAGAAATGTTCACATTTGTCAGTAAGAAAAGTTTTACAGTTACAATTATACGGAATAAGAACAATTCCTGAAAATGGACAGGGGTCGCCTTCTATTTTTTAGTTGACATTTTAAAGGAAGGCCGGAGAATAACGTTGAAATATTTGTTAAGTATTTAATGTGAAGGAAACATTTAATAAAATCTCCCTTTACACTGGACATACGCTTTTCATTACGCTTCTCATTCCCGGTTTCAAATATTTTGTTAAGAAAAAAATTATGATTTTCTCGTACTGTATCTTGTTTATGATTTGTTTTAAAGTAAAACTTTGTCTCAGTCTCTTGGGACTGGGGGGAGTTTCACCTTCAGGGCCAAGCAACCCGACCATGAATGATTTTTTACTTAACCTCTGTCATCAAGATAGGATGTAATCTGTGTAAAATCAAGATTGCAAGAAAAGTGAGGTTTGCGTTTTACTATGAAATGTAAAGCTCTCAATTCCCTTAAGATGTGAATTAAAATCAGGACTGTAAAAATCAAGCAAGGTGTAAAACGTAACGTCCAAAACAAGGGATAAGACCATGAGCAGAACAGTTCCGGATCATAAACCGCCATCAAGCTTCTACACAGAAGGCTCATAAGCAGTACATTTGCCTGTGTCTTATATGCCCTCTCTTGCTCATAGAATAAGAACGCCATTCTGTTCCAGTTTTTCTTCTACAATATCTATCAAACACTTCTTCGCCTTTAAGCTCTCAGCACTTTCAAATTATGCAATTTTTTCACCAACATATGGAACTCTGCTCTCTCCATATTACCAAACTATATCAGAATTATATGATCTAATTTTTTTTTTACAAGTTTTTCTGCAAATGTTAAAATCTTTTAACAGTCCCATCATACTTTGTAATTTTGACTTCGATAACTTGTTTTCCACACCTACTATTTCCTCATCCTGCTATCTTCCATTGCATTTACTCTCAAAAACTTTATAAATGAGTCGCTACTATTCTTCCAGCGTGCTTATTTGCTTTCATTGCCCAATTTTCTTGTTCCTATTACCCCTGATTTTCCTTACCTCTTTTTCTTTCCTTCACATTTGTTTTCAGTGCTGCAAAATGCATTTTCATTCCTTAACCTCTTAACTGCCCTCCTCATAACAACCACAATAATAACTTTTTCAAGATATACTTACACACACACACACACCACACACACACACACACATTACCTATTACCTACCATAGGAAAATTATCAACGGGCAACTCTGCTATCGTTAGTTGTGTCATCAAAGCTAAGGCTAGAGACAATACCCCAAAAAATTTAAAAATACAACCTTTATTTCCCCCCAAAAATCTAACATGATAAGAAAAAGAGAAATGAGTTGAAGACAAACCCAAGACATGAAGCGTTCTCACTTCTATCAAATAATTCCCCAAAACAAATTCTCAAAAGATCATCTCAAAATATATGCCACACACTATCTCCCAAATAAGAAAGAACTTCAAATCAGTTATCTCTGTATCACAATAATTTCTCCCCATAAACTAACATGCGAAAAAGCTAGTCTTTCGCCACCGAAGTCATGAATAATTGGTAAGAATTCCCATCGTCAATGGCGATATTGAATCATCTGAAGGAACAGCAATTAATATGGAACACACACAAAAGTCAAATAAAAGCATTCCTGTATGCATGGGGGAAAAATATGCACTGATTAAATAAAACCCAAATGTAGGAGAACTCGTCTCCCAGTCTCCACTACCACCAACTATCACCAAGAAACGAGGTCTTATCGCCCCCGAAAAAGTATCTTTCACCTTTACTGGACCTTCGTGCGCCTCTTCTTGGCCACCTGTATCACAAGAAGCGTTACTGGCCTGTGTGGCCTATTATATCTAATCAGCAACCCCCCCCCCCCCCCCCCAACACACATGCACAAACTCCATTTCTCTCGAAGGTCCTCTGTTTGCACTCTCTTGTGCCACACGGACTGTGCGACCTGTCCACGGTCACCATGCACGCGTATCTATCATCTGGGTCAACTTGCGCGTTTCCGTTCTCTCCACCTCCGACGTTTTTCAGTGGATGCAGTCCATTCACCTGAGGTATGCGCTGATCAGCCTCTTGAAGCATCAAAGCTTTTGCAAACACACGAGCGTATTGTCGGAGATTCCAATCTCGATAGAGTCCGTTGCCTCTGTATAATGGAGCAGATAACACATATATACTCTTAATTTCTTTGGCAATTTGAGAAAAAAAACGCAAGTTCAATCAAGACAGTAACTGTATGAATATTCCTGCATTAAATAACCCTGACTGAAATATTTGGTATTCAGATTTTCCCTGAATTAACAAAATTAATAACTAATGAATGATGGAAAATCCATACAGAAGAATAGATACATGATACCCAGGAAATATACAGGTGCGTCAAGATGCAGAGGGACACGTAAGATATGGGAAAAATGATTAGTTACAAAGAGGAATCAGTATTTTGAGCTGGTTCAGTCTTGTGGAAAAATAGAGGAACATTTGACTGTAAAACTATACAATCTTAAGTGTTACGAGGGAGAAAAGTAGACCTATAGAAGCAAGAGTGCGCGTGAATGGTGCACCAAGTGACCGAGCAGTAGCTAGTTTGGCGCCAAGTTGAAGAACATTAGGTATGTGAAGAAGTTATTGTTGAGTTTTCAGCAGTTAAAGGTGAAATATGGCTGTAATCGTTGTATTTCATTTTTTCATAAGCCAACCAAAATTTAAGAGAAATGCCCCAATGTTGAGAAATTAAACCATATACTGTTTATAACTTAGAAAATGTGTAATGTATGGTACTGTTTCAGCTCCCGTGTCACTGGAAAATTAACATTAATTGGCAGTTGGACGTGACAACACTCTGGGATGTACTTGCTCTCAGACAGGTTGAGAGGATAAAGTGCTAAGAAAGGACAAAAGAGAATTACAAAGAAATGCTTTACAGAGAGAGAGAGATGAGAGAGAGAGAGAGAGAGAGAGAGAGAGAGAGAGAGAGAGAGATAACGCTAATACCTTCTCTTAAAACATTAAATTGTAGGACTAAGCCACAAATTCTTTACTTCATTATTGATGACAACATTAAAAAATTTTATATAAATTAAATTGTAGCAAAGTAACACACCCTGCCCTCTTAGATGTTTTTGTACATCGAAAAGAGCGCGAGATTTTCAGTTGGGCTGAGTTTTTCCTCATCACTTAGTTGCTCTCATTATTGTTACCCAGTGGGAAGTACAAATCAGCAATATGTTAAACAGGATCCTTAAGAAACGTTTCCTATATAATGGTTTATTTATGACTAAAATATAAATACAAAACATATACATAGGTGAGTTTAGGGTAATCACTGTAAGTGGTCAAGTACATAATATGCTCCGGTTGAAGGTTTGAGCAAACTTATTACATTATGAGTCCATTTTAGCCGGAAACATATAACATATACGAATGCATATTTCATATATAATATAACATAAATACTCTATGAACACCGTATTAGCACGAGGTCTTATATTTATCAGACAGAATGTTCATAGAGATCTGGAAGATACAGTGTGGGATTCTGGTTGAGGCACTGAGGATCATGACGGCAATATTTACTTATTTTCCTTTAAGCGAAGGACTATTATTACACCGTCATCATTGGTAATGATGATTAGTCTAATTATGAAACATAATTATGTTTGTATTTCAAATTGCTGATAGTTAGCTCGCTTCAACGGCAGTAAATGTTTTGACGGCTAAGGTAGGTTAAATAAGTCTAGCAAAATCCACAAAAGCGTTATCCTCTGTTTTGGGAGGAGACGGTAACATACATTAACACAAATGCAGACTTGCGTGCTCTCTCTCTCTCTCTCTCTCTCTCTCTCTCTCTCTCTCTCTCCTCTCTTATCATAATATTTTTTTTTTTTTTTTTTTTTTTTTTATACACTCACATTCCTCCACGCGATTTTCTTTGTATATAGCCCTAATATTAATTGCTTCCCTTAATTATTATAAAATCACAACGTATTTACGAGTAAGGTGACGCGATAGCTTCTGAAACAGAATGATTGATATTTTACTCTGAACTTTCGCTATAAATACAACTTGAGCGAATAATAGTTCAGGGATTATTGCTGTTCTCAGTCTAAATGATTTTAAACAGAAGAATGTTTAGGATTTAAAATATCAGGAAATCATGCGAACAACAAAAACTATGAAATTGAATTCTGACTTGGGTGGCCGCACTTGTGGAACGGGATTGATTTGACTTCTGGCTAAACGTTGCTGCTCGTCCACCCACAAGCGTCTCCCTCCCTCAAGAGAAAAGGGTTCTCTGAAGTTGTTACAGGTTTGTTCAGCCTCTCTCCAGTTTGCTACGTAGTGAATCGAACGACCCTTGGCTCTTACGCAAACATTCATAAAATGTGTCGTCACACATTCGAGTTATTATCAATTATAAAATTCATTTCGTACCATTCCTCTGTGAAAATCATGAATCCAGAATTTATTTACTGGTATTTCATCTAACTACACGGAAGTTTTTTCAATTGAAAATTATTTTCTTAAACATTTTGATGACGGCATGTCGACACTGATGATCAACTTCAACTAACTTGTCGTGGTGAGCGCCTTCAATGTGACCATGCAGCACACCATCGCTCCTGCTGGAGTTGCCAGATGCCACATTATTGAGGAATATGTGTCCGAAGATTTAAGAAATGTTACTTCAGTTTTCGCTTCCAGTGGTAAGTTCGCCTGACTTATAACGTTTTGACTTAGCACTAGTTTTGTCCAGTTTGCGATGCTCGAAGTCAGAGCCCGGTGATGAATGTGTGGCTTCTAGGGTTATTATCAATACATTGCTGAGTGTGAAAAAAGATATAGTAAACTTATTAAAGAAAAAACTTTTATATGAGATGCTTCCCTTTTGGTATCACTTGAAAATTAAAATCACGTGAATGCTTAGATTCATTAGGTGCACACAGGAGACGGCACATTGATAATACATATTTGTATAGATAATTTTTTGCAACATTGGTATACATCGATATACATATGGTTCCCATAAAATACAGCCCGGCTTTGTTAGTAGCGAGTTCTCTAACCTTCTTCCTAAATTCTTAAGTCGTGATTTCTAAGTCGTGATTTCCACTTACCACATTCGGGCTAGAAAACAATTTTATGTGTTCTGACTAAGTAGTGTCTTGTTTTTACCATTTTTGACTACGTAAAGACTTTCGTTAATTAAAAAAATATTTATGGAGAAAAAGACGTGACTGAAACGTGTACGTTAAACATCGGGATGAACGTCATATAGTATACTTCTGAAATATTGTAACAAACTTCTGGAATCACTCGAATGTCATGATGTTCCCTATTTCACTTATGGTGATGAAGGTTATAAAATGCTTTGAACAATCGTTATTAATTAAAAAGATATTGGACAGCCAAGTCTGTTGGCATATCTACTGTAGTTTCATGCATATTAAAGGATGGCTACGTAATATATCTTGCCTGTTAGAAACAATCAATTTTACATGAGTGCAGACTGCCACACCGGGACAAAAGCGATTATCAAGTTTCAGCTGAAGCTCTGAATGACTTAATGGTAAAGTATGTTCTTACACCGGTACCTCAGTTTTATATCATCATTTCCTAGGAACATCTGCAGTAACTGAAAAGGACATATTTATTATTCAAGTTGTGTTTGCCCCTTTTTATTTTTGTTTTCAGAATTCCGTGTCTTACACACGTCTTTGGTAGGAATTCAAAGTCTATTTGCATACATTCGAATAAGATAGAATTAAGCCACTGAGAGGTCAACAGTATCAGCACTGGTGCCATGACATAATTCGTGAAGACAATATTTCGATGACAGATCAGCTGTCGTCCATGACACAGAGCAAGTTCATTGTCTCAGTCACTGGAAGGCCAAAGAGGCTCAGTAATCATCTTGATTTCTGTGTACTACACACTTTACAAAAGTGTATTTTTCGAAATGCACGTCAGAGCAATAGGTGTGATATAAAGATGCGCGAATTAAGAGGAAAAAACCGAAACAGAAAACAAATTTATATCCGTTCCGTAAGTTATTTGCAGAAGACTAGTTTTTAATTTTATCGCCAAAAATGAAAGAGTGGACAACTACTGTTTGACATCAAGCGAAAATATACCTAAACTGATTTGTCCATATTCCAAGTCGCTGCTCACTCTTATGCCCATCATGTTTCCCCCGAACCGCCCACAACTTCAAACAAACTTCTCGCTTATAGCAATGTAGCGTATGACTCGTTTTTGTTTGCATACTCCGAGGACTTCCTGTCGCTTCTGACCTGCTGCACAAGGCGCCGCTTTTCCGTGTTCCACAAACTTTGCCCAGAATTCAGCAAACAAGAGCGATTCGACATAGCCTGAGAGCCATTCACCGTGTGTGCTCTCCCCCACCCTCCCCCAACCCACAACACACACACACACACACAACTGACGCTTTCCGCATGGTTAGAGATAACAAGTAAAACAAGCGCCGAGATTTCTTCGGCGAAATCGAGTTTTCTGTCCAGTGTTGGCCTTGTCCACGGCCCATAAAACTCTTAGCCGCGACCAGTGGCGGATCTAGGAGGTTTAGGGAAAGGGGGACGAGCTCTTTGTTAAAGTTAAGCTGCGTCCACACGGCGAACAATGTACGACGGACAAACATTGTTACCATATCATAGGCAAAGCAGAATGATCATAAGCGTTTGAAACGATGGAAGTAAATCTGGCACAAGCAGTAGTACCAGAAGAGGATGTATATAGCTGTTTTCACTCTGCTCACAAAGCAAAGACCGGCAGACAATTGTTAACTGGTAACAGTGTTTGTCCGTCGGACATTGTTCGACCGTGTGGACGCACTTTACTTAAGGGGCGGCGAAGGCAATAAGCTAGGGGGTCAGGGGCGAGCAGTAAGCTCTACCAGAGGGGTACGGTGCGGAGGACCAGGAACAAAATGCTCTCTAACATTTCACAAGCATTTCGGGACAAGTTTTGGCACTTTTATGGTGGATAACATGAAAAGCCTGTAACCAATAATTTTTGTTACATGGAAACCAGTTACAGATCTCTACTGATTAACTGATTGATCGAAACTGGGATATATAATACATTCCAGTTTCAATACCCTGAGAATACCTATTGATCAAAACTGAGATATAGGTCATTCATACTATTCTTTACTACAAATGTTAAATTTTCTACTATACTTGCATTAGTTGCATTCTAGTATTTAAGCAAATAAAGCAATGTACTTAATTTCCCAGTAAAGTGAAAAAGAAAAATATATATTTGGCACAGGTAAGTGGTAACCTATTTAATTTACATGGTTCACAAACGGTAAAGTGAGTAAAGCATTTAAGATGCTAGGCGTTTATATAGTGACAGAAAGTTAAAGAACAGATTCCTGTCTATGTTTGCCCTGTAATGGAAACTTGTTAATCACATCCTCTGTATTTATTTCAATATCCGTATGTACATGGATAATAGCCAAGTTTTAAAAAAAACAAAAAGTCTCTCTCTCTCTCTCTCTCTCTCTCTCTCTCTCTCTCTCTCTCTCTCTCTCTCTCTGTTGCAACTTACGCATTTTGTTTCGTTACTTTCCACATTTATCTGCTGTTCTGTTCTTCTTTTCTCGTATTCTTAGTCCCTCTCAGTCAGTCGTTTCATCGTTAACTTTTTTCTTATTTTACACTTGATTTCTGAAAATCGGTTATTTTGACTACCATTGCTACAATAACAACAAAAACACCACCAACAACATCTAGCGCCACAGTGGCGTGATTGGTATGATTTTTGCCTGCCACCTCGGTGGCCGAGACTTTGATTCTCGGGCATTCCACTGAGTGGTCAGAGATGTGGTATTTCTGGTGATAAAATAAAAGTCACTCTCGACGTGGTTCGGAAGTCACGTAAAGCCGTTGGTCCCGTTGCTGAATAACCACTGGTCCCATGCAAGGTAAAAACACCATACAACAAACAAACAAACCAATAACAGCTACTCATATTATTATTAAGAGTTTGATTTTGCTGACATTGATGGCTGATAATATTCCTCGGTGTCCTATGTTGTTGGTACCTATAGCGCTGCCGGAAGTACAATTATGACAAACTTTAACCTTGAACAAAATAAAAAAAAACTACTGAGGCTAGAGGGCTGCAATAAGGTATCGTTGTAGCCCCTTAGCCTCAGTAGCATTCAAGATGTGAGGAGGACAGACAGAAAGAGAGAGACAAAGCCAGCACAAAAGTTTTCTTTTACAGAAAACTAAAAAAGAAGAAGAAGAAAAAAGCCGCCAATTAGATGACCAGGTGAATTTTGTGTTCCCAGCCTTACCAGTGGGTTATGGTTATTATTGCCGTTCGATTATAAGAATCAAAGTTCTGGATAACCTGGAAATAGCCACTTTGTAAGAGGCGCAATCTTTTATGAGGCGGTGGTAAATTATATTTTCGTGATGTTCAACAGCAGCCCAGCAATTTCGTTCATTTCTCTCAAGTTAAAAATCAAAACTAGCCTTCTGCATACATCTACGGGAAATATATCAATTAGTTTTCTGTTTTGGTTTGGTCTGTTAAAGAATTTTGTTAAATACGTGCAGCTTTATAACATACATTTCGATTAATGCAATTCTGTAAAGTTCGTAGTACACAGAATTTATATATCGAGATGATTATTAAGCCTCTTTGACCTTTCAGTGACTGATACAATGAACTTTCTCGTTATCATGTAAGGCACCGCTGCTGATAGTGTTGGTCTCTTAGTGGCTCAATCCCATTTATTTCGAATGGGGGCAAATAGAATTTGATTTCCTAAAAAATAACCTATTGAATGTCGGGCACTGGATTCTGAAAAAAAATAAAATTAACATGAATAATAAAAATGACCTTTGAAGTTATTACAGATAGATTAAAAAATGATGCTTACATATACAAACAACCACACATGCACAGTATATATATATATATATATATATATATATATATATATATATATATATATATATATATATATATATATATATATATATAATATATATATATATATATATATATATGTCTATCACATTACCGTGATTCATATACATATATCGAGCTACAAATGTCCTTTAATATCTAATTCGCTCTACCTCGGAATTAATATATTTTCATATATGTTTAACCGAGAATTCATCAAGCGATAATAGAATTGGCGGCCGACAGAAATTGAGAGGTCGATGGTTCGCGCCTGTCGGCCGCCAATTCTATTATCGCTTAATAAATTCCGCCTCGGTTAAAAAAATATGAAAATATATTAATTCCGAGGTAGAAGCGAATTAGATATTAAAGGACATTTGTAGCTTTATTATATATATATATATATATATATATATATATATATATATATATATATATATATATATATATAAATATATATATATATATATATATATAGTATATATATATTATATATATATATATATATATATATATATATATATATATATATACACATATATAATTAGTTGACATACCCAGCGGTGCACGGTAAAAACTCAAAACATAGAACACATCAAACCATGAAATACACCCAAAGCACAGAACACACCTAAAACGTAGAACACACAGGATATCTATTTATGCCACCTTTTATTGTACTGAAAGGGAAATCAAATCTAACTGCAGTTTAATATCAAAGAATTTCTATTTATAGTTTTTAAAAATTGTTAAATACAGTATACAAATTATAAGGGAAAATATTCACAAATTCACTATAATACTACCTTAACACAAAATTTATTTTAATTGTTTGGTGAGCCCACAAAGTTGTTGGTGGGCAAAAGATGATGATCTGAAATCAACTCCAAAGCACTTAATAGACTATTCCTGTCTGATTACATTGTTCAACATTTTTTACATTTAATATTTCACCCCTTCTCACTCTATCTTCCTATTGGGCTGAACTTGGACGTAAAGGGTATCGGGAGTGTCAATATTCATATCAGCAACCTCAAAAACTATGAATTAGATACTAATATCTGTCTTTTTACATTGACCATCATTTTTGACATTTTATATTTCACCCCTTCTCAAACCCACTTCCTATCAGGGCTAAACGTGGACTTGAATGGCATCGGGAGTGTCAATATTCATCTCAGTGACCTGGAAAACTATGGATTAGACAATAATATCTTTTCCACGCCCACCCCCTTTAGTGCCAGTGATGTCTTACCCACACGGTATTCTTTCCCAAATAGTAAGTTATGTGTAAAATGAAATGAGGTATGATAAACCTATAAAGTTTATTTAGTTACTAAGTCTATGGGCAGAACCAGCCTTGTCTCAGGAAGCCCTTCCTATCACCCCCTCCTTTGGTGTCCTCTGGTGCCAGTGATGTCTTACCCCCACTGTATTCTTTTACAGACATGAGTAATATGTGTACCAGTT
>NC_087220.1:23294232-23326732 GCF_015104395.2 Macrobrachium nipponense | reverse complement strand
TCACATTTTGGGGCGGATAATGCTTATTCGATGTCACTGAATTTAATGAAAGCCTATTCACAGTCCTGAATTAGAAGAGCAACTAAAGTTTTTAACTATAGATTGAGTTGTGCAAGACGTGCATAGAAAATATATTTGGCATTTTGTCAACTCAATTTGAAAGTATTTCAGAAGCGTATCTGTGTTGCTACAGAAAAATCAAGAATAGTATTACATCATATATCGGTTTAAATTATAGGTAAATTTCTTATATTAGTTTTGTTTTTAATTATAAAGTATTGTTAACAGTTCAACTAGAATGGTGAAACAAAACATTTAAATAATTTTCTTTATATATTTGTTGGTCATTGTTTATTGTACATTCAAGCATAAAAGCTCGTTCCGTAGTCTTTTGTTTTCTCAAGAGACACCTCAGAATATTGTCTAGAAACAACATCGACGTAGAAATGCCATATATAATCAGTACTATAGTAGATTCACATCACCGTGCATCTGGTGTCTAGGTCAATCCCTTACGACGCTTCTGATTGGCTGTTGATAAGCCAACCACAGGGCTGGCATTGGCATATCAGCATCCAATCAGAAGAGTCATAAAGAGACTGTCCTAGACATCAGATGCACGGTTGATGTGAATCTACTCCAGTCACAGACAACAACAGTCTTCTCCCCATCAAGCCGGAACCATTTGAATGACCCAATACTATTGAACTACCCAACAATCTTAAAACTAGATAGTCAATATCATCCACAATCCCGGCATATTTGCCAATTTATTGATTGTATAAATTCTCCTTTAGGAGGTCTCTACGAATCATTAGTGTCATTTCCCATCTCTTCTCACAAATTCCTTCCTGACATCACCTAACTTGTATTATTGTCTGGTAAATGTTTTAATGCTTAGATATAATATTAATGTATAATATACAAAATTCCCAATACACCAAATTTAACTTTTCTTTGCAAAGGAAAATAGTGAAATGTATTTCTTTCCAGTCAAAACTAATTTTATATTAATGTATTAAAAACATGCACAATAAAAAGATATATATAACAAAATGCATCCACACATATACAGCATCACAACATGATATACTGTTCAGTGAAGGAAATAAAAGACACGGCAACTCCCAAAACCTATGTCAGCGTTGCCTAGTGTAAATTATGGTAATCCTCTCGGATTTTTTTTCTTTTTTTAGTATCTGATGAGTCGTTGTTTATTTTAAATTATTCATATTAGTTACTAGGTTTATTTATACAAAACTTCTGTCATTAGAATTATGTTTTTTTACGTAATTACAATAATTATTTTCTTTATGTTGATTTAAGTATCAGAGTATTTTCTTATACTATTATATAATATGTTTGCAAAAGACCAGGGAAATTGCATTATTTTTACTCACTATGTTCCTTCAAAGATGACAGGTTTTTCTTATTCAACTTGCAATAAAGATAGAATATTCTCTCTAAATATTATACTTCATTTTCATCTACTTTACAGTAATTGCAATTTTAATAACAGTTACTAAATGAATGAAAAAAATATTTGTAAAAAATAAATGCTACTATAGTGTGTTCTATGATTTGAAAATATAAAGTCATTTTCATTATCATTACACTCACCGTCCATTATACCCAACTCCCTCCCCGTGTGTGACAAGTGACAGATCCACTACCCGTGGTACGGTATTAATACATCGGGCAAAATGCCACGTCGTCCAATAAAATATTTCGATGCCTGCACGAAGTAATTACAAAGCATTGGTAAAGCTATTAGATTCAGAAGAGAAGCATTATTTTTTGTCAAGATTACCGCAACACTGCACTGATGAATTGAAAAGCAAAGTAATAATTATTAATTCACATCTCTATTGAAACAAAGGAACGCTGTCAACCTTAAGTGCTATCCTGAATAATTTCATGAAGACTAATATGTCTGGGTTTGTGGTCATACTATATAAATATTGAAATATATTTCCGATATGGGACAGATTATTCTACTTCTTCTCTTAACGAAACTAAAAAAAAAACTTCAGACGCCCTTTGCAGTCAGGTAATATACTATTTTCTCCGTTAATTTCGATATATCAAAGACCGACCGAAGTTTTAATGAAATGTCAGTCATTCATTACAAACAATATTAGTCATTAGCACCACTCGAACGGTGGAAATTAGGAGTGCTCTCTGACCTTAAAGGTGTTTGATGTTTCAGTTAAAAGTCATAATGAAATTTACTTCCAAATCGCAAACTTCGCTCGTATTATGATAACATACTATTTTCGTCCCATATTAAAAAAGGAGACGTCCAAGTTTTAATGAGGTGCCAGTCACTCCATGAAAACGATATTGATTTGCAGCCATCGAATAGCAGTAATTAAGGGAATCTTTGGCAAAAATGAAATCACCTTTTTTGCTTACACGATTGCTGGAATTCTTGAGAAATTATTCACAGCTAAAGGTCTCCTCTTTATTCCTTAGCAAGTCCTGTCTGTCTCAAAAGCCAGGACTGTTGGCATGGGTAGTGGCTATTTTGATTAAGGATGAATGCTAAAAGAAAGGAAAGTTATCGGATGGGCGGTTTTAGATAAACTAGTTCAGCACGAGATTTCGATAATCTCCATACAAGGAAAGGGCTATCGCCTGTTGTATCATCATTAGATCCACAAATTTAAGGGTATATGGCAATCCGCATTTGACCTTCAAGAGAGAGACTCCTTCAGATGTCCAGGACGTCTGTAACGAAAAGCTGCATGCCCTTTTCATTTTCCGATAACCTCTGGAACTCGGAAGTTATATACCATCGACTACTGTCTTACTTTGGATTGACCCATTTGTATCTTTTACGAAACAGCATATTATAATCATGCCTTCAGTTAAAGCCCCTGCCACGAGGGACAAGTCTGAAGATACATACTTATTTAATCGTTCTATCAATTGCACTTTCCCCCTCTCTTTGCATGCTTCATATTACTTGGCTTAGAGTTACATTGTGGGTGAAACGTTTTTGTTTTTTTGTTGTATATAATATAGAAAATAAATAAATCCTGGTGTGTTATAAGTTTTCTTTTATATTCCTTACCCTGCTTTTAGTTGCTGAAGTCGAAATCCGTTTTAAATGAAAAAGTAAATAATCTAACCATATAAGTAAATCATGACACTATGATATACAAAATTTTCTCTGTGAGGGTTATGAAGTTCAGATTCATAGTATGATTCTCGTTCAAAAATAAAAAGAAATAGAGACACGAATAGAAAACCATCCAAAATGACTCGTGAACCGTCATAATTTACGCAGGGGTTAAATTTAGGATGATTGATGGGAACTGTTATTCCAATAGCCGTTTTCTATGGGAAACAGCTTCGGGACCCCAGCGGTAAGCAAGCATAAACGTTTAGTATATCCATTTCACGGACCGCGAGTCATCATTTTTCTCAAATATCTTTCAAACTATTTCTTTGATCGAAATGGTTCTTTCACATAGTGTATAAGACACCTCACGCTAAGTTTTGACAATGTATGAATTGAATCTATATTGGAATTCCTTAAAGAAGAATTCATAAACTTGATTACTACTAACAATTAGCCAGGTCAAAGAATTAATAAGATTATACATAAGTGATTGTAATTTTTTTTTCAACGGGGAATATTATAAGCAAACTTTAGGTATGGCAATGGTAAACCCACTTTCGCATGTTCTTTCAGATTTATACATGGAATGTTTTGAACACCGTTATGTTGATGATATTTTAGCCATCATACCCAAAGAATTGGATGTAAATAATATATTGGCTCAACTAAATGATCAAGTCCCTTCTATTAAATTTACATTTGAGTTGGCGAAAGATGGTTGTTTACATTTTTTGCACATTTACATTAAAAGGGAAC
This sequence comes from Macrobrachium nipponense, assembly GCF_015104395.2. Classification (NCBI taxonomy): domain Eukaryota; kingdom Metazoa; phylum Arthropoda; class Malacostraca; order Decapoda; family Palaemonidae; genus Macrobrachium; species Macrobrachium nipponense. Next base: position 23,322,849 of record NC_087220.1, on the reverse strand, counting down.
GATTTAATTGTAAATTTAGTATTTATAGGAAAAGACAAATAATCTGCACATATACACTATTATTCAGGATATCAATCAATATAAAAAATGTCAGTATTTTCATCAATGTTTCTTCGTGCCTTACGAAGAGTCAGTCTTGAATTTTTAGATCAAGAATTCAAAACCATCAGAAAAAATAGGAACAGATTTGTGCTATCAATCCCGTATCATGGACATTTGTTATAATAAAGCTATTAAGACCTATGAAAAGAAAAGTGCCCTCAAACACCGTTTGATGTCGCGTTTTATTGAATTTGAGGCTGTAAAACTTTTCTTAAAATTTTTTAATACAAATGTGTCTTTCTCATATAGTATGGTAGAAAACATGCTTATAGAAGATAGGCCACTAAAAGTTGTCAATATTGCATACGAAATTCCATGTATGGCTTTCGATTTATTTCATTAATGTCAGACCAGCAAAGAATTAAACACAAGATTAAAACAACACAAATACTCGGTAAGAACAGGTCACACAAATAATGCTTTATTTTTGCATTTAAGTGAAAAGTCCCACAGAATACATTGGACACAAAGCCAAATATTGTCACGTTGTAACAAAACCATTTCAAGAAACTAGTTAGAATCTGTTTTGATTCAGTTAACCTGGGTGAATAATTTTAATGTAAGCCGAAGATTGTTTAATTTTGACCTGGTCATATAACATGTTTCAGAAGGTTGAAAGATAGAATAAAGAGGATTATCAATAAGTAGACTAAGATTTTAATCTTAGACCGTTCTGTGACTTCACGACCTTTTTTATTGCATTGTGACTTGTACCCACCATTTACATAGGCCACCTTGCTTCTCTGTACCTTTAGTTGCTGTGAACATGTCTTGGTAATCATACAAAAGTACCTACCATTGTTTCCAATTTTGTTTCGAATTTTCCTTCGGGGCTATAAATTTGCCCGTGTAATCATCACGACTTTTACTCCTCCTTGATTTAAAATCATATATATATATATATATATATATATATATATATATATATATATATATATATATATATATATATATATATATATATTATATATATCTATCTATGTATCTATCTATCTATCTCTCTCTCTCTCTATTCTATCTATCTATCTATCTATCTATCTATCTATCTATCTATCTATCTATATATATATATATATATATATATATATATATATATATATATATATATATATATATATAGTATATATAATATATATATATATATGTGTGTGTGTGTCTCGTGTGTGTGTGTGTGCGCGTGTGCGTGTATGTGTGTGTGTGTGTGTAAAATTCACAGAAAACCTACAATGCCAAGACAATTACCAATTCAAGTGGATGGAAGAAGACGAGTGACCAGATGAAGTAAGAAAGGTCCTTAGTAAATATGGTTGTTCCAGGAAAAGATGGGTACCGGTAGTTTGGCTGTTTAATTTTGGAACCATTGTTTTTTTTTTGGGAACGATTCGAAGACAGCTTCTTCTTCCCTTCACTTGAATTGGCAATTGTCTTAGCATTGTAGATTTTCTGTGAATTTTAAATGTATGTTGGCTATTGCGATGAGTCTTTTTTATCATGTTTTATATATGTGTGTGTGTGTGTGTGTATATATATATATATATATATATATATATATATATATATATATATATATATATATATATAGATATATATATATATATATATATATATATATATATATATATATATATATCTATAATATATATATATATATATATATATATATATATATATATATATATATATATACACATATATATATATATACATATATATGTGTATATATATATCTATATATATCTTATATATAATATATATATATATATATATAGATATATATATACATATATATATATATAATATATGTCTATATATATATATATATATATATATATATATATATATATATATATGTATATATATATATATATATATATATATATATATATATATATATATATATATATATATATATATGTATATATATATGAGGACAGGATAGAGAGAAGCACTGAGAAAGAATGGTGCCTCGGAATATCTCCAGTCCTTTTGTCCGTCGTCAAAGGAATTCCAAATTGCCATCATCCATTAACCGAGGACTGGAATTTTTCATTAGAAATCGGTATAATTCGATGCTCTAATATCAAGCCCACCAAATACACGCCGAATATGAAAGCCCAAGACTTACTTGGGTCAGGCACACGACTTTTGGATTGAAACTTTTCTGTGACCATTTTAATCCCAATTGAAAACTCTCCCTTCCTTTTTAATGCAATGAATTCAGTATAAAATTACATTTACACTCTTTCCGTACATGACTCAAATGCTAGTTTGATTTGCCCTGACATTTTCCTCTGCCGTTAGCGAACACTGGCTATCGTAATTATAATGATATATGCACATCGGGCAAATTGAATTATCTATGAATAAAAATTTTAGAAAGCCGTCATTTTTTTCTATATGAATACCAGCGTTCCCGTTTTGGCGTTGGTGTTTATGCATTTTAGTACAGGCACAGCGTAAAATACGTTTCAAACGTGGAATGGGCTGACCAATATTTTAAAAACTTATTCGCTTTTCCGGAATCGTTCGTAAAAGTTGAATCGTTTTTTTGCGAATTTTACTGATTTGAATGCAGTTTAATATTTTCTGGATCTACATTTATTCTGATAGATTTAGCCTCGAAGAAAAATGAAAATAGACTTTACTTTTGCGATACTTTTTCAGGGAAAATTTGCTACAGCATAGCTGCAATATATCAGTGTTAAAACTCAGAATACATTTTCACTAATGAGGTTTTTAAAGAAAAATAATAGATAGAGCTACCGGTAAATAAGGGTTATTATAAAAATTCACTTTATTGTCCAGGTGGTAGTTGGTCACAACATCATAGAGAGAAAAAGACAGGGAAGTAAGTACACCAGAAAACGTTCATGTTTATACATTATTGCGACGTTTCAAAGCTCCAGGCTTCATTTTCGAGCTATTAGAGAACACAAGATAAAACCGTAAACAAATAAAAATACTTGCATAGTAAATTCCAAAGAAGTGAAGGCTAGAATTATGTACAATTTAGAAGTAAGTTAAAATCAAATCGTAAAATAAAAAAATATAAAAACAAAAACCCTGCAAGGTAAATTGTAATAAGCAAGGTTAGAATAGCATACGCTTTTAAGTTTAAGGTCATGGCTACCTACATACTTCTCTGGATGAGGGGTCACAAGATATTTTTTTTTTTTCTTTTGAGACTGTACCGAGATTAAAACCTCGTAACATATACTAAACCCAATATTGGAAACGTAAAGATGAATTCCCCCTTTTGTCTCTTTATGCATTTTTTATAACCCTTTTATGAGGTCTCCATCTAGTCATAATATTTTATAATTTTCCCTTTATTTTAAAGATAGGCATCAAACGTCGTAGGTTAGTTTTGTATCAAACGTGTTTTTAGTTTCTGAAAACTTATTTTTCAAATACCTGATAAACGAGGAAAATGATGCTTGCCTATTTATAGTTGAAAGCACTATTTGACAATTTTTGTGGTAAAAATAATTCTAAAAACGTGAAAAATTGCTTCTTTTTCAGTTAATGGAATGGATAGGTGGATAGATCTATAAAAAAATCAAGAAAGTTCACTTTTGGATTTACAAGGGAATGACAAGGTAGATTCATCCTTATGAACTAAAATTCTGGGACCCAACTCCAAAAAGGAAGCGACATTCTTCAACCGAAAATCTGCTTAGCTAACTAACAGTTGAATGCGTCTTTTCTTGTTTCTAATCTGAATCTGCGAAACGAGTGAAGAAAGGTCTTTCAGCTAACTCAGAGGCATTTAAGCAGCTTGCAATTCTTTTCAATGAACAGATGCTCGAAAATGCCGGAAAAGAATTGTTGGCAAGTTTTACCACCTCCTTGCTCAAATTCACTTTGCAAGAAGTTATGAAACGTTCATAAGATCATGATGAATTGCAAGTGCGGTAGGATTAAAGACAATAATGCTTTCGCTGTCCTGTGATGAAAGACATTTTCACGAACGTCTTGTAACCTGCATTGGCATGCAAGTGCGGTAGGATTAAAAACTATATACCTTGCCTGTCCTGTTATGAGAGAAATTAACCATGAATGTCTTTGGAGCGGACCTTTTGGTTTTTTTGTTAAAGGTTTTTTTTTTGCCAAGTCAATCTGTCTACTCCAGGCCAACCCTTGCATAAACGTTTATATTAGGAACAGATGATGATGCTCAATTCATGAATATTTCTCTGGCATGGACTTTCATTCTTATTAGGCAGATTTCAACAAGTTGAAATTTTATCTAGTCTCTAAAGTCGCTTTGTTTAATGTTAAGGGGATCTCTGTAGTCAAATGGCCTCGTTTCGATGCGGGTAGAAGAATGAGAAAATCTTTTACAAGGTACTTGCTACAAAAATATTGCAAGCAACTATGACCATTACTGAGACATTATATGGTGTAAGATATTGTCAATGTTTGGTTTTCTATATATATAAAGGCATTAATATTTCACTAATCTGTAATGATTCAAATGCCTAGAAATGGCAAATTGCTGGCTCCTTCCAATTCAGTTTTAAGTTCAGTAATCCTGACTAGTATATTGAGTTTATAGTCAATATATGTATCAGAGACCATGTTGTATGATTTAATGGGCTACGAAATATATGCCTCGGAATTCGTTACGATTCACTGGCAGCTGGAAAGGGGACTGCTCATATATATCCTGTGCTTCGTTTGTAATTACCATTTTATAATAAGGCAAATTTGCAACAGTTTCTCAATCAATAATAATTTCACGGGTCTTTCATGATTAAAAGACAAATTGGTGGAACATCGTTTCTTTTTTTATTTAGAAAACAACGCATCGTTCAAGAGACTTGCTTTAGCAGCGATATAAGTCCCGACTGAGATATTGATGCTGTTCAAGTGGATATTTGAATCCTTTTGTGATATCTTCCTTGTCTATGGCATGTGCGGGTGGACAGATGTGTATAGAAGGCTACAACAGTTCTCCAAGCTATTCTAACATATGGTCGTGTCATGAGGCGAAATAGAATTCCATTTGGAGAGGCCGAGGAAATGGGGGAGAGAAGAGTCGATTATCCTCAAGGATTCCATGAAATCGATGTCCTTTTGAGCAGTTCCGACCGATTTTCTTATATTTAAAGCTGAGCAGCAATATCATTTGATTTATTTTAATTTCTCCTCAGCCGATAATCCTATAATAATTGCTGTTGTTTTTATCAAACTTTAAGAGAGTCGATTTGATGTGCTCATGTCTAAATATTTATTAATAAACTATTCAGAATTACGTAAGTAATATATTTTTTACTAAGATTAAAGAGGCAAAATTAAAGCGACGTCTCATTACATACTTAGAATTTTATTGGCACAAAATATCACAAACACAAAAGCACACGTGCACACGTTGGCACACACACACACACGCACACATACACACACACACACATGCACAAACCCCACCATCACATCATAGAGGCGAAAGGAGGTGAAATGACCACCGATTTTTTCTTCCGATCACGTAGACATCCCAATTGGCGGCTTCTTTTCTATATTTGAGAAGCATCCTTTTCTTTTTTGGAATAAAAATAAGGTGGTCCTTTTTATTTTAGGAGGTACTTATTCCTGCCAACATTCTTCGAGAACGACTCTTTCTGACTCTTCCTCCTGTGTGAATGTTTAAAGAGTCGTCGCTGTGAATTCATACACAAAACACACACACACACACACACACACACACACACACACACATATATATATATATATATTATATATATATAGATATATGTGTGTGTGTGTGTGTATGTGTGTGTGTGTGTGCGCGCATGTGTGTGCCAACGATGATGCGTCACACGTACGGTACTCTATTCTGTAAATAATGAACAACGACATAGGTGTAATAATAAACTACAGTTAGCGACCTGACACTGAAATGAAAGTCAAAGCATCGTTCTTTAACATTTACACAGGAGGAAGATGTCAGAAAAAAAAAGTCCTTGATGAGCCGAAGAGCTAAGTTGTTCCGTGGAGATCCACATGTAGCAACATTGGCCTGAGAGGACACCCGGGTTATGAATTTGAGTACTCCGTGAAAAATAAGGCACATTGGGAATTAGAAGGACATCTTAGTAAGGATTAGGTCTTTATGTGCGGTAACGGGGAGGGTGTTGGCAATTTTCCTAAGTTTCCTATTGAATTTCTGTTGCATCTTTGTAGCGGTAGGAGGTGATTCTAGAGGTGTGTAGGCGTGGCTAACGTTAAGCAGGGCCTAGGCTTTTTGTAGGTATACTCTTGTATCCATTACTACTGTGGATCATCCCTTACCTGCTCTCATAAGCCTTATGTTCTTGTTGTTTTTTTACAACAATCAAAGCTAACTGTGTCTTTTGGGAAAATGTTTATAACTTTGTCATCCGAAGAAACGATCAGAACTTGAACAGATTAGTAGAAGTAGGGAACAGCATTCTGCCCTCCATAAAATTCACATTAGAAAGAGAAGCAGATAACAGCCTAACTTTTTTGGATGCACAAGGCATTAGAGATCACAGTAATCATAATTTAAATTCTCTGCGTATCGCAAAACAACAAACTCAGAACTTTGGCCTCACGTGCATTTAGAATATGCAACCCAGAGTTTGTTGATGGAGCAATTCAGTCCATACTTTTTCAGAAGACTTTCCGTACACACGGATTGGAAACATTGTTTGGAAACAATGTTTGGAAACGGTTTCCAAACAGTTGGGAAGCTGTTTCCGAAAACTTGATTCCAAACATTTTGGAAACAGTTTGCTTAAATTATTAGTAAACTACTTCCAAACAATGTTTCCTGTCACACCTCAGTTGTGGCCATGCCTGTATGATGTACAGGTTGCTGCCAGCAGCGTCTGCATTTTACTTGACACTTCTGATAAAGTCAAGGGAGGTCAAGAAAAAGAGAAAGATGGGCGGAGGATTTTTTTTTTGAAAAATGACCCTATGGTGATTTGCGTTTTGGCGGAACTGAAATTAGATGGTGGATCACCAATTTTGTTCGGTGTGCTCAAGTGACTCGAACTGCTTTTACGGATGGTGGCTCCCAGTATATCGAAAGGATACAAAATACAGAAAGCTATTACAGTCATAGAAAGTTTATCAGCTCATACCCCGTCACGGCGTCCATCTTTTTAATTCTATTTTTTGTAATCCACATTTGTTACAATCCCACAATGTGAATGGATGAATGCAGCAATTCAATTAGTTCTAGAGTTTTCTCGGCAGACCACATGGTGTTTATCACTGCAAGTCTCGAGTAGGTACCAATTCATCGTCGCCTCGGCCGCGCACGACACACACACACACACACACACACACACACGTGTTTTCCCATTCTGGATGGGAAACAGTAATTCGTGAAATGGTGTTTGGAAATGGGTTTGCAAACAGTTTGGAAACAGTTTCCAAACTGTTTGGAAACAGTTTGTAAGCCGTTTGGAAAACAGTTTGTAAGCCTTTGGAAACATTGTTTGCATGCAGTTTGGAAAACTGTTTGGAAAGCCGTTTCCAAGGTGTTTGGAAACCGTTTCCAAACATTGTTTCCAAACAATGTTTCCAAGTGTGTACGGGGCTTAAAGACACCCCGAGCATTATATTGATGGCAAAGCCATTTCACGAGCTAAGAAAGCATTTTATCGTCCTGTTAACAACCCAAAGGAAAAACCTAACAGATTCTACCCCTCCAATTTAATCCCAACCTCGACCAGTTATGTAAATATGTTAACAATAGCCAGAAACATATTTTTTTTCAATCTTTATTATAAAAGTACTTTTCAATAATTCTCTTAATACAAAAATATTAATATGAACTTAGATAACATTTTGCTACAAAAACAATATGAATCAAAATCAAAACGTATAGCTTGAAAATTTTTTTAGTTTCCAAACTCGGAAATATTGCTTGTATATCTACAATAAATATACATCAGTTTGTGATTGTAATTTACTTTTCAAAAGAATCAACTATATTTTGGAAGCTATTGTTGTGTTTATAACACATCCCCAAACAATACAAATAGCCGGTGTTCAATAAAAGGACAGTTTTTATCAACAATTGATTTTCCTGCTATATCATAGAATAATAGTTTCAAGGACAATAATCTTTTAGGTTACACCATTTCCTAAGAACGATACTAAAATAGTTTTCAAATACCCCAACACGATTAGCCACAAACTAATTAGAAACAGCAATAACAATATGAATGCTATCGTTCCAGGTGTTTACGAAGATTGTCAGGGAAAATATTTTGGGGAAAGTGGAAGAGGACTACCGACCCAATTAGTGGAACACAAACGGTCATATGCACGACATGCACAGAACAATACAATAGTCTCCCATGCTTTCAACAGCAACATAGACCGAATTGGGATGGATGTAACATAATTTTTAAAAATAAAATGACCAAACAAGAAGACTGGTGGAAGGCGCCGCCATAGACTTCGAAGCAGCTTTTTTTTTTTTTATTTTTTTTTTCTGAAAATCTTTATGCTCTCGCATCATCAAAGTCAGTATTTTCTATTCTCTGACATTAATGTTATCTTCTGCTGTTGTTATCTTTACATTGAAAAGGAATAATCAATTGAATGAATGTCCCAAAGCCCCTTAATGAAATTTATCTGTGAGAAGATTAAGTCAATTACTAATTCAGAGCACATATGAAAGCGTGACTGAAGATCCTTCCTGACAGCGTGAGAGAAATGAATAGTGTATAGACTGGTTATAGTATAGTCCAGAACATTTTGTTTTGAAGAGTGTTGGTCTTCATGACACAGGTATGATTCGGTTCATTAGCAGTCATCGATACAGTAGTTTTATTTGTTTAAATCACACAGTCAGTGATTCAAACAGGAACTTTGTCCTCGATCATATATTTGGCAGTTTATACTCATTGGACTCATTCTATTCTACATCTGAATATTTATTTCTTATGGTTATTTGATGACTGGTTTCGGATTCCTTTTTGTGCTTTGTAACTTATCTTTATTAACAAATCTATTATGATATGTATTGAAGTTCCAATGTGACTTTTTAATTTCTGTCTTTGCCACAGATATTGGAGGAATCTAGAAGCTGTTTCTCCTCTTCACTGTGAACTATCTGGAGAAGTGACGAGATTTTTCAAAACAGTTTGCGAAATATACTCTGTTCCTGGAACTTTGGTTTATTGTTATTTAATATTCTTCTAATGCTCTCTCTTTCTGTTTGGCTTTCTTATTTGTCTGTCAGTCCGTCTGTCAAAAAGATATTTTCTCCGTCACCTCTCTCTTTTACAGAACGCAATTTTCATTCCCATCCTATGCTGATACCTCTGTTCCCGCCCGCCCACCCTCTCTCTCTCTCCCTCGCACTCCATTTCCTCAAACACCCATTCTATGTGTGTGTGCGTGCGTGTGTTCAACCAACACGACCCAATTACCACGCAACCCCCTTCTTTCCCCAAACTTTTTCTCGTTAACTAGGCCACTATGTCTAAGGATTTTCCCCGTATTTTTTCGATCTCTTTTCTGTCGCGTCCCCACTCCATGTAATTCTGAATATTTTTTTTTTCTTTTATGCAAAAATTAAATTTTTAGCTTTTGATATAAATAAGCATTGTTTTCACATGCTATTAACACAGCTGCTGTAATTTACGTTCATCACTTCAGTGGATTGAATGACGAGAATGAACTTAATCAAAGCAAGGATCAAGTTTAATGAAAGCAACTGTAGTATTAGTAACTGCTGTTTTTGTTTGTAGTAATAATAGAACTAATGAACAATGACAGCAAGGAGTATAAGCACAATAAAGGCAATAAGAATATTAGCTGCAAATTTGAGCGTCTAATAATTTGGCAGTAACTGAAGTGGTCAGATTATTTTGGAATATTTGAATCCATATCTAAGAGTCCAAGGCAAGAGAAAATTGGTGAATGGTATTATTTTAGTAATGAAATAGTAGAATGTGTGTGAATTCATCATATATATATATATATATATATATATATATATATATATAATATATATATATATATATCTATCTATCTATCTATCTATCTATCTATCTATCTATCTATCTATCTATCTATATATATATATCTATCTATCTATCTATCTATCTATCTATCTATCTATATATATATATATATATATATATATATATATATATATATATATATATATATATATATATATATATATATATATATATATATATATATATATATATATATCTATGGGCAGATGTGCAAGATAAAATTTCCGTGGAAGAGGAAGACTCGAGTGGCTGACCCCATTCTTAGTAGCGTTTATATATTCAAGTCAATATCTCTCCCCTTCGCTCGTTTATACTTTTATCTGCATAGTAGTATATACATCACAAACTTTATATAACAGCAACTAAAGGGTTCTCTTGCAAATAGCATGTCAAATATAAAAGAGCATCAAAGTAACTACTACTGCTTCCTTTATGCATGCTGACTATCAGCTAATAATCCTTTACAAACCTCATACTTGTAGAGTGACTTAAAAAAAGTGTTTCTGCAACTTTGGAGAGCACAGGGAGAATGAACACTGGCCTGTGGTTACTGCAGTCAGCAATTATGGCATTCTTTTGAACAAGCACTGTATTTCTAAGCTTGCGCTCGTCCGCAAAGTTGTTTACTTGGACATAAAATCTGTAGAATCTACAAATCTTGGAAGACAGCACACTAGAAACTTCAAAAAAAGGGGGGGGTGGGTGGGGTGGGGGAACCATCAGGTTCTTTTCCACCACACCCGAAATACAAATTTTGTATAATAGGTTCAAATCACAAGTACTACTACCTGAGTTCATTTGTTTTTCGCCTAAGGAGCGTTTTTTGGTTTTTACGAAATTCTTTTAGTCACTTCCATTCATTTGCGTGGATAAGGTACAGAATGGCTTGCCTGTCTATGTGTTTTTATATATTAATTCTACTTTTAATTGTTCTGTAAAATTTTTAAAGAAGGTTTAATGTTTTTTTAAGAAGTTTATACTTTACTTAATTTCGTAATAGGTCAGTTTAATTGAATTTGATTAAATATTGCGTATTTTTATGGATTATGTAGTGCCGGGTTTTATTGTCATTCTAGCTTTGAAATGCGATTATGATTCGTGATACTTTGTCGAAATAATGTACTTGAGTACGATACTTTTCCCTACGATTCACCTGATAATGATGATGATCACATACACACACACACACACACACACACACACACACACACACATATATATATATATATAGATATATATATATATATATATATATATACTATATATATATATATTATATATATATATATATATATATATATATTAGTGTGTGTGTGTGTTGTGGCATTTAGAGGAACAACTATCTTTTTCATCATAACGGGCTCTAAGATAGTTAGGCCGTTTCATTATGTACTTGACGTATGCTTGGAAAGTCCTTATTATCAACAGACGTTTTACCTAACTTAGAGCGGTTCCTAATGGGGGCGCGATGTTCTCGTGGTTGGGGTGCGCTGTCTGGTCCCTGTTGGCTTGGGTATTCCTTCTCCTGCTGGAGGGGAGTATATGGTCCGATTCTTGTTGGACTTTCAAGGTCGGCTTCTGAATAGCGATGCTCACCGCTTCCGTTATTAAGAGCCGACCGTAGTTGTCTTCTCTGTGCACGACCTGGGTGCCTTCTATGAGCTCTTGTAGAGATGGCTTCCTGTCGTGAACATCTATGTAATGTTTGATGGATGGCCCCTTGATTTCTATGAGCTAGCAGATGTCTCCGAAGGGTCCGTTGTAGTGTGCCGAAGTAGTTTTGACTGTGAGATTTACACATTTCCTCTGGACTAGTAAATTTTGTAAACTACATTCGTGCAACATCTCCTTCGGTCCCTCCGGAGCGGTGCTGTTCTTCATTATTAAGGCTGCTACAAGGTTGGGCTTACTAAATATCCTAAGGCTTATTTTTTGTGTAAGGGGCTTTTGGGGTTACGCCTCTTTTTTATCATCCCCCTAGCGTGCAGCAATCCTCCTTGTAAGTAGAGTCCATAATGTACACGATGGTAAATAATCAAGTTCTCATTTTTCGTCGTCGTGTTGGGTTGGTAAAATTCGTCCCATTTTCTTTTTTTTTTTTTATTGCTGCTTCGATCATTTGATCTGCATAGCCGTTTGTTTGTCAGCATTGGCGAATTCGATCGAGTTTGTTATGTATGTCTCTCCATGATGTGCTGTGTCGTGAAGGCTCTTTTGACATACGCACTCACGACAGACTTTTTGTATGCATCCGGGCATTCCCCGCGTGCGTTCAAGCAACGGCCAGTGTTTCGTTGCTTTCGGATAGACGGTCGTCTTAAACTGCCTTGTTGTTTTACTAGACATCAAGATGAACTTGTTGGAGAAGCAGGACGGCAGAGAAGGACATTTCCGAAGCCAATTAATCACCAAGGAGATATATATATAATCTATATCATATAGTATATATATATATATATATATATATATAGATATATATCATATATATATATATATATAGGATATATAGATATATATATATATATTATATATTTTCAGTTATTTGTTTTATGATTATTGTCTTCCCCACTTTTCCTATACTGGTTTTAAATTTGTCTGTGAGACCATTTATCGGGTTTTTTCTCGTCAACTCGAACATAGACAATTGTGAAAATTAAATAAATAACTAAGTTACTTATGGCAAAACTACATAATGGCTATCATATTCTTTTCATCCACAATACTCCTCATTTTCCGTTCGTCTTTATATTTCAATTGCAAGGCATCAAATTCCTAATGGCCAATTAACGCTCATCACGCACTCTCCATTCATGAGGTGGGAATATGACCATTAACTTAAGATTCTGATAGTGAAGTGGAAAAAGACAAAATACGAATGGGCAAGAGAATATCAAGCTATTATGATTATGGTGATAATAATAACCGTGAAGAACTGGTACAATATGACAGTGAGGAAGAGGGTTGAACGATGTGTGATAATTGATAGGTTTACGATTTCAGAGAGAGAGAGGAGAATATATATATATATATATCTATATATATATATATATATATATATATATATATATATATATATATATATATACAGATATATATACAATATATATATATATATATATATATCATATATTATATAAATATAATATATATATATATATATCTATATTCTCTATATATATACGATATAGATATATATATATATATATATAGTATATATATATCTATTATATATATATATACTATATATATGTATATATATCTAGATCTATAGATATATAGATATGTATATATATATATCTATATATATATATATATATATATATATATATATAGTATATATATCTGTATATATAATTATGTATAGTATATATATATATATATCTATATACTATATATATATATATATATATATATCTCTATATCTATATATATATATAGAGATAGTAGATATATATATATATGTATATATATATATACCTATATATATATATATATATATATATCATATATATATAATATATTACTTTACCTGAAGGAGAAAGCGAGCTACTTCGTACACCCCTTCCGTCTCAGCATAGATAAAGGGAGGGAGGGAGTGGGATATGTTATGCCGCTCTAAAAATCTTATCAAGTGTGGAATCGCTCCAAGTCCTCCTGAATCTCCGAAATGGGAAAGTTCCTTCGGCATTTCACCATCAATAAACTTTCTTTATATCTTTTTTTGGAGATGTGGATTGGTCTTATTTAGATATATTAACGTTTGTTATCTGTTCTAAATTATTTTCCCATTTCTAGATATGATTAAAACTGAATATTATTGCGCGAGGAAGGATATACAGGGTGTCCATAAAGTCCCCGCCCAGTATTAATCTGGTTAATAAATACTTGTAATATTGAATTGAATTAATGAACATCCTGTATATCAAGATTTCTTCTCCTCCATAGAAGGAATTAAAATTTACCGCAACAATTGCATGGCAATTTTAGAGGTGTAAATCAAATGGTACGAGAAAGTTTGGCAAATTAAGTTCAGAAGGCATTAATAATGATTGCCATATGTAGAGAAGTGATTTAATTAATAGCTAATCGCAAATGTTTAAAATATAGATACAAAAATGCTATTATAATTTCCAGAGAGAGAGAGAGAGAGAGAGAGAGAGAGAGAGAGAGAGAGAGAGAGAGAGAGAGAGAGAGACTTAAAAACTATAGTACTGAGCATATAAAATTATCATTAAACATTTAAAGACCTGTTTTAATGTCCCATGCATCTCGAGATATCAAACTGTAGTCATTATCTGAGTAAAAGCTCTGTAATCAAAATAAACTGGACCGAAACCTATAAAACAGTTTTCTTTTGGCAAAAATCTGAGGAGCTTCAGCTTCCACCCAGATATCCAGCATCTTCTACAAAATGTCCTAATACTGTTTGTGTAATATCCTGAATACAAAGCACCTGAGAAAAAAATTATAGGAAATGGTTTTTTTCTGGGAAAGATTGGATACGGCTTAAAGCTGTTCCTGTATAAAAAAAAAAAACTATTTTGAACTTCGCTGTGACTAATGAAATTCTCAGGTAAAATAATTTCAGTTGACCTCAAAAATTTAAATAACTGTCGTATTATTATTATTATTATTATTATTATTATTATTATTATTATTATTTATTATTATTATTATTTTATTATTATTATTATTATTATTATTATTATTATTTATTGTTTTCTATCACAGTCCTCTAATTCGACTGGTTGGTATTTATAGTGTGGGGGGTTCAGGTTGCATCCTGCCTCCTTAGGAATCCATCACTTTTCTTACTGTGTGCGCCATTTCTTGAGATCACACTCTTCTGTATAAGTCCTGGAGCTACTTCAGCCTCTAGTTTTTTCCAGATTCCTTTTGCAGGGATCTTAGGATTGTGCCTAGTGTTCCTATGATTATGGGTAGAATGTTTCCACTGGCATATCCCATATCTTTCTTATTTCTATTTTCAGGTCTTGATACTTATCATTGTTTTTTTCCTTTCTTTCTCTTCAACTCTGGTGTCCCATGGTATTGCGACATCAATGAGTGATACTTTCTTCTTGATTTTGTCAATCAACGTCACGTCTGGTCTGTTTGCACGTATCACCCTATCCGTTCTGATACCATAGTCCCAGAGGATCTTTGCCTGATCGTTTTCTATCACTCCTTCAGTTGGTTCGTACCACTTATCCACTGCAGTGGGAGGGCTTTTGCTACTGAATCATGCCTCTTTTTGTACTGGTTCTGTGCAAGTGCCGGACATTCGCTTGCTATGTGGTTTATGGTTTAATTTTTCGTATTGCACTTCCTGCATATGGGAGAGATGTTATTTCCATCTATCGTTCTTGGACATATCTGGTTCTTAAGGCCTGATCTTGTGCCGCTGTTATCATTTCTCCAGTTCCTTCTTGAGCTCTCCCTCTGTAGCCATTGCCACGTGTCATCGCTGGCTAGTTCTTTAGTCAGTCTCATTTATTGTCCGTGCATTGGTTTGCTATGCCATTCCTCTGTTCTGCCTGTCTTTCTCCTGTCTCTGTATATTTCTGGGTCTTCGTCTACTTTTATCAGTCCTTCTTCCAATGCACTCTTGAGCCACTCGTCTTCACTGGTCTTCATATATTGCCCCAGTGCTCAGTTCTCGATGTTGACTCAGTCCTCTATGCTTAGTAGCCCCCTCCCTCCTTCCTTTCGTGTTATGTATAGTCTGTCCGTATTTGCTCTGGGTGTAGTTCTTTGTGTATTGTCATATGTTTCCTCGTATTCTTGTCTATGCTGCGAAGTTCTGCCTTCGTCCATTCCAACTATTCCTGCGCTGTATTTGATTACAGGCCACTGCCCATGTGTTTATGGCTTTTATCATATTTCCGGCGTTGAGTTTTCTTTGACTTGAGTATCGCCTTGAGTCTCTGCATATATATATTCTTTCCTGCTCGTGTCCTTCTTCTCTTGATGTTTTATACCCCCTCCTTCCATTATTCCCAGTTATTTTTATCCCGTCTCATCTATGTGTTTGATGTTGTTCCCCTCTGGTAGCTTTATCCCTTCAGTCCTTGTTACTTTGCCATTTTGTATGTTGAGTAAGGCACATTTTTCTATTCCAAACTCCATCCTGATGTCCCCAGATACAATCCTTACAATCTGGTTTAGGGTATCTATTTCCTTGAACATCAGATGGTTAATTCTGTTGCCTATTTTCTTGAGTTGGTACCCAGCATCCATCTTCTGCAGTGCTTTTGTCATGGGAATCATGGCTACTACAAAGAGTAGTGAGGACAGTGAGTCGCCCTGGAAGAACCCTCTCCTGATATTAACCTCTGCTGGTCTTATTCCAGAGCTTGTAAGTATTGTATTCCAGGTGTGCATTGTATTTTTCCTCTGCCACATATATTTTCAGGCATTCTATTAGCCATGTGTGTGGTACCATGTCGAAGGCTTTCTTATAGTCTATCCATGCCATGCTTAGGTTGGTTTTCCTTCTGTTACAGTTCTTCATTACTATTTTGTCTATCAGGAGCTGGTCTTTTGTGCCCCTACACTTCCTTCTGATCTTTTCTACCCATTCCGTCCTGTCTATTACTTCGTCGGTGTTTATTCGCATGTCGTTGTTTGATACCTCATCATCCCTGTAGTGTTCTGTGGTGTCGTCTCTCAATTAGTTTTCTTTTAATTCGTTGCCCTGTGTCATTTCCCTTTTCAATTCCTCTCTTTCTGTTGGGGAGAGCCAGTTCTTTTTCTTTATGTTCCTTACTTGGTCTGCCAGCCTGCTGCTGTTTGGGGGTGTTATTCCTCTCATTCCAGATGTTGACCAACATTCTTCTATATCCTCTCTCCGTCGGGTTGCTTCTGATGTAGCATCTCCATATTTCCTTATTTTCTTCTCTTGTTCGTTTCTTCCTCTGGTTTGCTTCTGTAGCTTCAGTCTCCGGTTGTTGATTACTGTCGTTGTGGTGGTCAGTTGCTGGATGACGACCTCCAAGTACCTGACCGTCTTCGCCTTCAATTGGGTTGAATACCTGGATCGCGGACGAAGCTCCTCTGTTGCCAGAGGTTCCATTTACGTCGTTGTCGTTAAACCTTCATTTCTTTCCATCATTGCTGAGTTTTGCTATTTAACCCATAGCTGGACCCTACCCCATCAGGAATAGGTACTCATTTACAGCTGAGTAGACTGAGGAAAATTATGGTAAAGATCCTTTCCCAAGGAATCAACGCTGTGGAGAGCGGTCACCCATCCAATGACTGACCAGCCCCAATGTTGCTTAACCAGTCAATTTACGGCCCAACCCACACTGCCACGGCGCCACATTATTATTATTATTATTATTATTATTATTATTATTATTATTATTATTATTATTATTATTAGCGTCGGACGTGAATCTTTACCAAACAGTACAAATCATTCATGTTGTTCTCATCAAGCGGTATTAATTAATTTTTCACCACAATTTATTTCTTGAGTTTCAAATAGTAAAAGGGAAAGTGTGCGTTCATATACTATGGACAGAATCCATCTTTACCGGAAAAGAATATTATCTTCACTTGAGCTTGCAGATATCATCTGTTATAAATACGACGTTTCTTTATGATAATAAGAAAAGAGTCCCAACGTATTATAAATAAATCTACATTAAGCAGTTCTCAAAAAATATAGCTTAAAGCCACTAGATCAAAAGAATGATTCTATATCTTTGAAGACCTATGAGCTTCAGGAGGTACAATGGTATAATTATGTCTTTTGCCTGGAGACCCAAAAACTTCATATAAAATACGATTTTCCTTTAGATGATGAAATGCAACTGAGCTTTTTTACTTTTTTTAATAAAATGTTTTTTCCTCCTAAAAAAAAAAAAAAAAAAAAAAAAAAAAAACTAAAAAAAAAAAAAAAAAAAAAAAAAAAAAAAAAAAAAAAAAAAGACTCAGTTATGTCTTCCCATGAAAGATAATAATGCCCTTAGTAATACGGAATGCAGGATAACTTAGAAGATTGAGATTACACAATCTTTTATTACAACCGATTAAAGGAGATTCTCTCATGACCTGTAGGGAATCTCCCTTTTTTATTTTTTTATCCATGAAAAAAAGATATTTATATACATCTTGCATTTTTTATTGAATTTCTTAAGAGTTAATCTGGAAGAAACAAATCATTATTAGTCAGTCTAGCATTCTCTTAATCATAAGGTAATAAACACCACGTACGCAAAATTCCGATTATGGTTTCGGAACCGACAAGGAAAGCAGAATGATTCCAGAGTGAAAATAAAGAAAAGCAAAAGTGCTAGAAACGATTGAAAATATAGTTTTGTTTTATTTTCACAAGATAAATCTGAATCGTTAGTCTCCCTCTCCCTTCCTTTCTCCTAATGTTCTTTTTTCTGTTTTTCCTACTCACTGCCATTGTAATGTTTAATTTTTGCTACTAATTCTATTTATTTCGTTCTCAGCGTTCTTTGTTTTTATCTTATTTATTTCCCTTTATTTCATTCCTGCTCGTCATTTCAGTATTTGTTTTATATCCTTAGATACTAATTTTTCTCCACTCTTCCTTCGTTTCTTTAGGATGACATTTTTTCTTATATATTCAGTATCGTGGAATAAAATGATGAAGCATATGAGAAAATGTATAATAATTCATCAATCATAAAGAAGGAAAGGACCGCCTCTCTACTCAGAAAACTTGAGCAAAATTAAGCTTCCTTCCTAAAGATTGTGATTAATTATCAAAGTTTCTACTGCAAGCCTTGATTAGTTTAAGAAAATAAAAATTATATTTTCTTATTAGGTTAACGTAAAACTATTATTATTTCTTTTGTTGATTTAAATCAGCCTTGTTTACTTTTTTGTTTACTTTTAAGTTAAATTTTTGCTGAGTATGTTTACTCTTGTGTTTCCGTAAGTTAAGTGGCTTTTACGATTGTTTCAGTGTTTTTTGCGCCTCCTCCCTCCTTTTTTGTGTATTAGTGAACTATCGTTTTAACGATTGTTATTCTTTTGCTTGAGTGTTTATAAACACTGGAAGGTGATGAGTGGACATGGTCGACCGGTCAACGCGAGTTCGGGTCTTGACAAGCTCTCACCAGTACTGTTTCCTGTCGTAGCATATATTTTGATTTGGAGGACGACTTTGGATACTTGCCTTTTGGACCACGCACTTGGATATTTCGCTCACGGATTTTGGAAGACGCCATATATACGTCTGTTGTGTGTGTGTCCCTGGATCACGGCTTTTTCTCGCGCAGGTGTTGTTGTCAACCTGCGACCTTCACACTGCTGTTGAGAGTTTAGCAGACATTCTGTCATCTGCGACCGCTGTTTCTGCCCCTTTTCCCGTCTGAGGATTTTGACGGGAAAACCAGTGTCGTCGCTGTATCCCGGCACTGGATTCTGGATTTACCTGCCGTGTCATCCTCGTCCAGCTGTTATACGGGAGTGAGAGCTACTTGACTCGTGAGGTGGCTAGTAGGGAGTCTGTCGCCAGGTAAGACGTATTATCGTTCCTCTTGCATCGGGAAGTGTGTTGCCCTTCAGTACCTGGCGTACAGTATTTGCCCTTCCGTTAGCAGCTTGATGGACTGATCACGGCCCTGAGTTCAACTCCTCTTCTGGAATTTCACTGAGGTGAAATTATATATTTTTGCCAATTTTCGTTATTTATAAGTAAGTATATATGTATGTTTACATGTATATATCATAGTTGATTGTATGTTGGTATTTAGTGGACTGAGTTCCACATTGTTTAGCTTGGGGTTATAGGTAGGAATATTAAGGTTTTCCTTGTTTCATCTCCTACTTCTTTCTATCTTATTATTATTAGGTTATTGGTGATTTTGGCTAGCCTTATTTTGGATCCAACTTGTTATATATTAAGTATGTTTTCTCTCTTGAAATTTTCTCTTGATAGGGTTTAGTGTAGTAGCTTTAGGTTATTTTGTGAGATCCAGAGAACCAGGTATTTGTTCTCTTGTTGATATATCTATATAATTAAGTGTATTTAATCTCGCAAGGTTGATTTAAGTGACTTTCTAGTTTGTAATAAATATTGTGTTAAGTTTTCTTGAGTTTCTGTTTCAGTCCTTCCTTGTCACGGGTACATATACTGACTGCAATCCTTGAAAATATAAAGACCTTAAAAGAACCTGTACTGCAACCTGGTAGGTTGTAACAGTTGGCGACCGTGACAGGATTGCACTCGGGTGTACTCAGTGTTTTGGTTGGCGGAACAGCGCTCGGTTGATTTACCAGTATTTGTTGCTTTTTAGTGTATTGCCTTACTCCCCCTTTAATTTTGGAACCATGGAGGAATTTATTTTTGATCCAGCTGAGTTTTTGGGATCGGCAGATTGCCTTAGGCATCTTCCTGTTCTGAATAAGGAGTATTTGGTGAGTTGTGCTCAGGGCTGCAAACACTAGGGCCCAGTTGCTGATAGCTGTGAAAAGTAAGGTAGCTCAAGGTATGGCTGAAGGAGAAAATTTGGTTAGGGATTTTGACAGTGTTGGTGATAGTGACTCAGAGCGAGAGGGTAGTGTGATTGAGGATGTTAGTGTGAATCCAGGTCTTTCTTTGTTTGAAGATCCTCCTCGTACTGGAACAATTTTTGAAGGGCAGGCTAATTTGCAATTTAAAGCTAATGTATCCACTAACCCATTTTTTAGTAGAAAACCCTGTCCCAGTGAATGTAGCCCCAGTACAGCCTGTAGTGTCCAGGAGGACAGTGAATACAGCTTAATTTGTAAGAGAATAGAGTTAATGAAGCTCGAGTTTGAAGAGAACGAGAGGGTGAGGCGGCATGAGCTAGAGATGGCCAATGTAAATTTGGAGTTGGCTAGGTTACAAGGTTCTCCTAATAGATTAAGTACTCCCTGTGGACCATCTCCTGATAAATTTAATATAGGGGCAGCTCTGAAGTTGGTCCCTGTATTTGATGAGAGAAATGTGCCTGAATTTTTTAAGGCTTTTGAACGGGTAGCTACCAGGTTGTCTTGGCCCACCAGATGTGACAGTCTTAATTCAGTGTAGGCTGGTGGGCAAGGCAATCCGGGTGTATAATTCTTTGGAGGAGGGTGTAGCCCGTGATTATTAGTAAAGTGAAGTCGTTGGTCCTCAAGGCTTATGACCTTGTCCCTGAGGCCTATCGCCTAAAGTTTAGAAACTTTTCTAAGCATGTTTCCCTTTCATTCGTGGAGTTTGCTAGGCTCAAGGAAGAGCAATTTGATGATTGGCTAAAGAGTCGTCAGTAGCCTCTTTCTCCTCCTTGAGGGAATTAATGCTGTTGGAAGAATTTAAGAAATATTGTAGTAAGGAACTGATGGATATACTTAGAAGAAGTAAAAGCGGTCAGTCTAAGTAAGGCGGCTCAGATTGCCGATGAGTTTGTTTTGACCCATCGAGCGGGGTCCGGTAATTTTGGGTCCCAGGTTATAAATTTCCAGTCTGCTAGGCCAAATAACTTTAATAATAAATCTGGTAATGTTGTAGATAATAGGGTAAAACATTCATGTGTCCAACCTATTCTAGGAATGAGAATAGTCAAGGAAAGGTCTCCAGTGGTGGGCACACTAGAGTCTTTTCCAAAAACAGGTTAATGTCTGGTAATGCGAGCAGCGGGGTAATGGGACCTGCTTTTGGTGCAATAAGCCCGGACATTATCAGCTCAGTGTAATGCTAGAAGGAGGTATCTCCAGAGAAATGGTAACAATGTTGACAACCCTATATCTCTAATTTCAAATAAGTCTAATCCCAAGGTTGAGAATCCATCAGTGGTTATTAGTGGTAATGAGATTAGTTGTGACAGCGGTAATGTGAATCCATCTGGGAGTAGTCAGTCATGACTCTATGATAAATATATCTGGCCTGGTAGACTGGTTACTGATTCAGGAGTCCTTAAGGTGAAATTTTTGCGAGACACAGGGTCTGCTCGGTCATTAGTATTGAAAGAATCATTAAATAGTCTAGTTAAATATTCAGGGAATTATGTGGTTCTGGGAGGGTTCCCGAACACAGTGGTTTCAGCTCCCTTGGTAGAAGTTGAGTTATCCTTCCCTGGGTATAATAAAGTAACTGAGTTGGCTGTTGTGGAGAGTCTCCCCATTCCAGGTATTGATGGTATTTTGGGAAACGACATGTTAGACCATAATGGTCTGGAATTATTCCCCATTTTGACTATGGATGCTTGTCCAGTGGCTGTGACGACCCGGGCATCTGCTAAGGCAGCTAATTTGATAAATGATGATGACTTAGATTTAAGTAGTTTAGAAGTAGAGTTAGAAAGGCCCGGGCCAGTAGATAGTCCTAGTAGTATTAGTAATATCTTGCAACCTGATTGGGACCGTTTCACGTTTATTGAGGCTCAGAAAACAAGAGTTTTGATTTTGAGTTGGGTGACACAGCCGATTTAACTAAACCAAGGTTTTGTGGAATAAAGGGTTTGTTATACAGAGTTAGTTCGCCCATCTACACATGATCTGAATGAGACTTCTCGAAGTGGAACAAATTGTGGTTCCCTACAATTAGGGAGTCTGTTTTGAGGTTGTCACATGATGATTCATTTTTCTGGTCACTTTGGATATTTAAGACTTTCAAGAGGTTGGCAAAAATGTTTTTTGGTGGCCCAGGATTAAAATTATCAGTGAAACAATTTGTTAGTAACTGTGAGGTTTGTCAGGTGATGGGAAAACCCAATCAGTAATCCCTAAAGCACCTTTAAATCCAATTCCTGCAATTGGGGAAACTTTTGTAGAATTGGGGTTAATAGATGTGGTAGGGCCTTTGCCCCAGAACAAAAGACTGGGTTACTCATCTCCTGACGATTTTTATGGACAGGGCTTCCAGATTTCCTGAGGGCATTCCCATAAGAAAAAGATTACCTCCAGAGCAGTATTTGAAGGAAGCTCATTGAATTTTTCTCCAGATATGGATCCCTCGTAAAATTCAGACCGACTGTGGACGAATTTTACGAGTAAGGTATTTAGGGGTAAGTGTGCTGAACTGGCCATTCAGCACACTACCAGCGTACCTTATCATCCAGAGAGTCAGGGTGTGGTGGAAAGATTCCACCAGACACTTAAATCAGTGTTAAAGAATACTGCTATGAACAAGGAGAGGATTGGGAAAAAGGGCTTCCCTTTGCTCTCTTTGCTATAAGGAACCATCCGAATTCATCTACAGGTGTATGCTCCCTTCGAACTGGTGTTTGGACACAGGGTACGTGGTCTGTTGGAAATTTTCCACGAATTGCTTGCATCTGGTCAGAAGGGAGAAATTAATGTGGTGGAATTTGTAGAGAATTTACGGAAGAAATTAGCCATTGCATGGAAATTTGCTAGAGAAAATTTGGCTTCCTCCCAAGCAGTCATGAAATCAAATTTTGATGGAAAACCAAGGTGCGTCGTTTGAGCCTGGGGAATAGTATTGGTGTTGAGTACAGACTCAGACAATTTCCTCGAACCAAGGTATAAGGGCCCTGGAAGGTTTTGAGAAAATTGTCTGAGGTGAATTATGAAATTGAAGCCCCCGGGACCAAACGAAAGTGCCGGGTCTTTCATATTAATAGATTAAAATCTTATATTTCATGTGGTAGAGATCCTTTAGCTATTGTATATGAGCCTGTGTCTATGGTTGTAGAGCCTCCAGAGGATAACTTTGAGGATTTAATTGGTCAGGTGTCTTCTGATGCTCTCTTTTAATAATATTCAAAATCTAGAGGTTTTGAAAGGAGGGTTGGACCATCTGGAAGTTACCCAGAGGGACATTATTAATTTAATCTGTTCTTTTCCAGAAGTATTTCAGAGTTCGCCAGGTAGGACGAGGTTGCTTCAGCATATGTGGATGTGGGCAGTGCTTCCCCCGTAAAGCAGGAGTCCTTATCGACTAAATCCAGTGAAGAGGGACATAGTCCGAGGAGGAAATAAAGTATATGCTGGAGCATGACCTAATCCAACCTTCGATAAGTCCTTGAGCTCTCCGATTGTTCTGGTCAAGAAGTCTGATGGAAGTACCGTATGTGTGTGGATTACCGTAAGGTTAATGCCAGTACTAAAAATGACTCCTTTCCTTTGCCCCGCATGATGACTGTCTCGATCAGATAGGGTCTGCAAAATTTATACCAAGTTGGATCTGTTGAAAGGATATTGGCAAGTGCCCCTGTCTGATCGAGCCAGGGAAATTTCTGCTTTTGTAACTCCCTTTGGACTTTACGAATGTAAAGTAAAGAATGCCTTTTGGGATGAAGAATGCTGCATGTACCTTTCAGCGGCTTATGAACAGAGTCATTTGTGGTTTGGAAGCCACTGAAATTTATATTGATGATTTAGTTGTTCACAGCAATGATTGGCGAACTCATATGGTAAGGTTGAGAAAAGTGTTTGAAGCTTTGAGGGCCGCCGGTCTTGTTGTGAACTTAGTAGAAGTGCGAATTTGGCAAGGCAAAGTATGTTATTTGGGTCATGAGGTTGGTTTGGTACAGGTAGCTAAACAAGCCAATCTCGAGGCCATTATAAATTTGAAGAGGCCGTGCAATGTCAGAGAAGTTCGGAGAGTTTCTCGGTATGACGGGCTATTATAGGCGGTTTGTGCGAAACTTCGGAACGGATTGCTCGTTACGCTTCAGGGGACCGCTTACTAAGCTGTTTAGAAAAAGGACAGAAATTTGGTGTGGTTCTCCCTCAATGTGAAGAGTCTTTTATTAAACTTAAACTGGTGTTGGTGTCAAACCCAATATTAATGTCCCCTGATTTTTCAGAAACCTTTCATTATTGCGGTGGATGCCAGTGATGTAGGCATTGGGGCGGGGGTGTCCTCTTTCAGAGGAATGAGGCTGGAGAGGTTCGTCCTGTGTCTTACTTCAGCCGTAAGTTATTGGCAGCGGAGAAAAGTTACTCCACTATCGAGAAGGAGGCCTTGGCCTTGGTTCGCACTCTGCTACATTTTAAACCTTATGTTACTAATTTCTCTTTCCCCTATAGAGATTTGGACTGACCACAATCCTCTAGTGTTCATCGAACGGATGAAAGGATCCAACCAGAGGATTTTAAGGTGGGCTCTGCAGTTGCAGGAATTCTCTCTGGTTATCAAACATATTAAGGGATCTGAGAACCGTATTCCTGATGCCCTTTCTCGTATGTAATCTTGGCTTTTGTCCCTCCCTCGCCCTTCTCGTGTCTTCATTGGGTTTGTATTAAAACTATTATTGCATAGTAAAATATGATGGCAAGCATGTGTGTGAGTATGAGTGAGTCTTTATCTTAGGGTTTAGTTTAGATGTAGGTTTGGTCAAGTGCATTGTTTTTGTATGTTCAACCTCGGTAAGGTCTATCAGTTTTTTTTTGTTTTGGTACTCGTTCGAGTCTTGGTTTATCCTTCTTTAAGGTGCCCTATTGGCTGGTTTGGTAAGTTTTCTTCGTGAAGCTATGCTTCTTTTGCCATGTGTACTGTAATAATATTTATAACCTTTATTTTTCAGGGTTGTTTAAATATTTATCTTGATCTGGTTTTGTATCTCTATAATATTATGTTAATTACTTTCCATTTCAGCATTCTTACAGTATTTGATAAAAAAAAATGTATTCTATGTGAATAAATTTTTTTGTTTTGGGGGAGGAAGGTATTAGGTTAACGTAAAACTATTATTATTTCTTTTGTTGATTTAAATCAGCCTTGTTTACTTTTTTGTTTACTTTTAAGTTAAATTTTTGCTGAGTATGTTTACTCTTGTGTTTCCGTAAGTTAAGTGGCTTTACGATTGTTTCAGTGTTTTTGCGCCTCCTCCTCCTTTTTTGTGTATTAGTGAACTATCGTTTTTAACGATTGTTATTCTTTTGCTTTGAGTGTTTATAAACACTGGGAAGGTGATGAGTGGACATGGTCGACCGGTCAACGCGAGTTCGGGTCTTGACAAGCTCTCACCAGTACTGTTTCCTGTCGTAGCATATATTTTGATTTGGAGGACGACTTTGGATACTTGCCTTTTGGACCACGCACTTGGATATTTCGCTCACGGATTTTGGAAGACGCATATATACGTCTGTTGTGTGTGTGTCCCTGGATCACGGCTTTTTCTCGCGCAGGTGTTGTTGTCACCTGCGACCTTCACACTGCTGTTGAGAGTTTAGCAGACATTCTGTCATCTGCGACCGCTGTTTCTGCCCCTTTTCCCGTCTGAGGATTTTGACGGGAAAACCAGTGTCGTCGCTGTATCCCGGCACTGGATTCTGGATTTACCTGCCGTGTCATCCTCGTCCAGCTGTTATACGGGAGTGAGAGCTACTTGACTCGTGAGGTGGCTAGTAGGGAGTCTGTCGCCAGGTAAGACGTATTATCGTTCCTCTTGCATCGGGAAGTGTGTTGCCCTTCAGTACCCTGGCGTACAGTATTTGCCTTCCGTTAGCAGCTTGATGGACTGATCACGGCCCTGAGTTCAACTCCTCTTCTGGTAATTTCACTGAGTGCAATTATATATTTTTGCCAATTTTCGTTATTTATAAGTATATATGTATGTTTACATGTATATATTGTCATAGTTGATGTATGTTGGTATTTAGTGGACTGAGTTCCACATTGTTTAGCTTGGGGTTATAGGTAGGAATATTAAGGTTTTCTTGTTTTCATCTCCTACTTCTTTCTATCTTATTATTATTAGGTTATTGGTGATTTTGGCTAGCCTTATTTTGGATCCAACTTGTTATATATTAAGTATGTTTTCTCTCTTGAAATTTTCTCTTGATAGGGTTTTAGTGTAGTAGCTTTAGGTTATTTTGTGAGATCCAGAGAACCAGGTATTTGTTCTCTTGTTGATATATCTATATAATTAAGTGTATTTAATCTCGCAAGGTTGATTTAAGTGACTTTCTAGTTTGTAATAAATATTGTTAGGCTTTCTTGAGTTTCTGTTTCCGTCCTTCCTTGTCACTGAGGTACATATACTGACTGCAATCCTTGAAAATATTAAAGACCTTAAAAGAACCTGGTACTGCAACCTGGGAGGTTGTAACATTTCTGAAGAAATTTCAGTCTTGAATGAATGAGCTTTCCTCTCTCTGACAACGAAGCAAGTTTTTATCACGTTAATCGATTTATGGCCTTGTGACTGCATATTCTGACATGACTAATGCAAGATTTCATTAGATTAATCAATTCATGAGTCTTATGACGCCATATGGTGTATTTTACTAATGCAAGTTTTCATCTTATTAGTCGATTCATGTGTCTTATGTCTCCTTATGGGTATTCATAAGTCTTGCCTAATTTACCAAAGCAAGTTTTGGTCAGGTTAAACGATTCGTGAGTCGAGTGACTCCATATGCTAATTTTACCAATACATGTTTTCATCAGAATATATTTATTCATGAGACTTATGAGTACATAAGCTGAATTACCAATGTAAGTTTTCAGTCAGGTTAATCGATTTTAAAGTCATATGATTTCATATGCAGAATTTACCAATGCATGTTTTTATCAGATTAATCGATTCATGAGGCTCATGACTCCATGTTCTGATTTTACTAATGCAACTTGTCATCAGAATTATTGATTCATAAGGCTAATGACCCTATATGCTGATTTTACCAAAGCAACTTGCCCTTAGATTTATCGATTCATGAGTCTTATGAGTATGCTGACCTCACCAATGAAAGTTTTCAAGCAGGTTAAGTGATTCATGAGGCTTATGACTACATATGCTGACTTTACCAAAGTGCGTTGAAAGCTGCTTGTATTAAATTTCTTTGGGAGGTCTGGTATTGTATCTTGCCTGTTCATATTTTGTTTGTGAAGCGGTCTTCACGTGTATGTTTGTTCAGTCTCTTCTTTACATTCTATTGGAGCTCATGGCCAAGCTTTCTTTCTTCATGGTAACTGTTTAAGACAAGTATATGGAAACAATAAAGGTAACAATTAGAAGCAAATAAAGTCATGATAAATGAGCAGATCTTGGTGATGTATATGTAGAGAAATGATATATAAATGATGCAAGTGCCTTGTAAAAATGGCATTTGCTAAAAAATGGTTTTTATGGTAAAATTGATAATGTAAGTTCTCTTTCCTTTTCGAAAATAGATGGTTAAGTTCAATTCTCGCACGATTGTTATTTTATGCTACGAAAAAGTGAATATCTATTTCTGTACATTAAGCAATAATGCTCCTTTGTCAACGAACCAACAACAAGCATAATTTAATTTTATTGGAAGTCTAATACATCATGATAATAGTTGTATGAGTGTCGGATCTGCAAGGAAGAATGTAGTGCTAATTATTTCTCATATTTTTTATAATGAAACAAACATCATATTAAATTCTTTCCTGTATCTTTACTGCCGATGGTTTATCAGAGTAATTATCAAGATTTATTTCCCAATTTTGTTTGCATTTCAATATACATTTCATTTGATTATTTTCGATCATTTTTTTACATATTGCCATTCAGCTCTGTTAAAATTGCGCTTCTTTACAAGTAGCCACATTTTGAAATTGACACATAAATGTGCG
>NC_087220.1:23267212-23293732 GCF_015104395.2 Macrobrachium nipponense | reverse complement strand
CGCACATTTATGTGTCAATTTCAAAATGTGGCTAACTTGTGAAGCGCAATTTTAACAGACTGAATGGAAATATGTAAAAAAATGATCGAAAATAATCAAGATGAAATGTATATGAAATGCAACAAACGAAATTGGGAAATAAATCTTGATAATTACTCTGATAAAACATCGGCAGTAAAGATACAGGAAAGAATTTAATATGATGTTTTTTGTTTCATTATAAAAAATATGAGAAAAATAATTAGAACTACATTCTTCCTTGCAGATCCGACACTCATACAACTATTATCTGATGTAGTTAGACTTCCAATAAAATTAATTATGCTTGTTGTTATGTTCGTTGACAAAGGAGCATTATTGCTTAATGTACAGAAATGATATTCACTTTTTTCGTAGCATAAAATAACAATCGTGCGAGAATTGAACTTAACCATCTATTTTCGAAAAGGAAGAGAACTTACATTATCAATTTTACCATAAAAACCATTTTTAGCAAATGCATTTTTACAAGGCACTTGCATCATTTATATATCATTTTCTCTACATATACATCACCCAAGATCTGCTCATTTATCATGACTTGATTTGCTTCTAATTGTTTACCTTTATTGTTTTCCATATACTTGTCTTAAACAGTTACATGAAGAAAGAAAGCTTGGCCATGAGCTCCAATAGAATGTAAAGAAGAGACGAACAAACATACACGTGAAGACCGCTTCACAAATATGAACAGGCAAGATACAATCACAGACTCCCGAAAGAAATTTAATACAAGCAGCTTTCAATCAACGCACTTTGGTAAAGTCAGCATATGTAGTCATAAAGCCTCATGGAATCACTTAACCTGCTTGAAAACTTCCATTGGTGAGGTCAGCATACTCATAAGACTCATGAATCGATAAATTCTAAGGGCAAGTTTGCTTTGGTAAAATCAGCATATAGGGTCATTAGCCTTATGAATCAATAATTCTGATGACAAGTTGCATAGTAAAATCAGAACATGGAGTCATGAGCCTCATGAATCGATTAATCTGATACATGCATTGGTAAATTCTGCATATGAAATCATATGACTTTAAAATCGATTAACCTGACTGAAAACTTACATTGGTAAATTCA
This sequence comes from Macrobrachium nipponense, assembly GCF_015104395.2. Lineage (NCBI taxonomy): Eukaryota > Metazoa > Arthropoda > Malacostraca > Decapoda > Palaemonidae > Macrobrachium > Macrobrachium nipponense. The sequence goes on along the minus strand of NC_087220.1, from coordinate 23,292,613 downwards.
GCTTATGTACTCATAAGTCTCATGAATAAATATATCTGATGAAAACATGTATTGGTAAAATTAGCATATGGAGTCACTCGACTCACGAATCGTTTAACCTGACCAAAAACTTGCTTTGGTAAATTAGGCAAGACTTATGAATACCCATAAGGAGACATAAGACACATGAATCGACTAATAAGATGAAAACTTGCATTAGTAAAATCACCATATGGCGTCATAAGACTCATGAATTGATTAATCTAATGAAATCTTGCATTAGTCATGTCAGAATTATGCAGTCACAAGGGCCATAAATCGATTAAACGTGATAAAAAAAACTTGCTTCGTTTGTTGTCAGAGAGAGGAAAGCTCATTCATTCAAGATCTGAAATTTCTTCAGAAAATATGATTTTTATTTTCTTAAAACTAATCAGGCTTGCAGTAGAAACTTTGATAATTAATCACAATCTTTAGGAAGGAAGCTTAATTTGCTCAAGTTTTCTGAGTAGAGAGGCGGTCCTTTCCTTCTTTATGATTGATGAATTATTATACATTTTCTCATATGCTTCATCATTTTATTCCACGATACTGAATATATAAGAAAAAATGTCATCCTAAAAGAACGAAGGAAGAGTGGAGAAAATTAGTATCTAAGGATATAAAACAAATACTGAAATGACGAGCAGGAATGAAATAAAAGGGAAATAAATAAGATAAACAAAGAACGCTGAGAACGAAATAAATAGAATTAGTAGCAAAAATTAAACATTACAATGGCAGTGAGTAGGAAAAACAGAAAAAGAACATTAGGAGAAAGGAAGGGAGAGGGGAGATTAACGATTCAGATTTATCTTGTGAAAATAAAACAAAATATATTCAATCGTTTCTAGCACTTTTGCTTTTCTTTATTTTCACTCTGGAATCATCTGCTTTCCTTGTCGGTTCCGGCCGAAACCATAATCGGAATTTTGCGTACGTGGTGTTTTATTCCCTTATGAATTAAGAGAATGCTAGACCTGACTAATATGATTTGCTTCCAGATTAACTCTTAAGAAATTCAATAAAAAAATGCAAGATGTATTAAATATCTTTTTTCATGGATGAAAAAATAAAAAAGGGAGATTCCCTCACGGTCATGAGAGAATCTCCTTTAATCGGTTGTAAGAAAAGATGTTGTAATCTCAATCTTCATAAGTTATCCTGCATTCCGTATTACTAAGGGCATTATTTATCTTTCATGGGAAGACATAACTGAGTCTTTTTTTTTTTTTTTTTTTTTTTTTTTTTTTTTTTTTTTTTTTTTTTTTTTAGGAGGAAAACATTTTATTAAAAAAAGTAAAAAAGCTTCAGTTGCATTTCATCATCTAAAGGAAAATCGTATTTTATATGAAGTTTTTGGGTCTCCAGGCAAAAGACATAAATATAACCAATTGTACCTCCTGAAGCTCATAGGTCTTCAAAGATATGAATCCATTCTTTTTGATCTAGTGGGCTTCAAGCTATATTTTTTTGAGAACTGCTTAATGTAGATTATTTATAATACGTTGGGACTCTTTTCTTATTATCATAAAGAACGTCGTATTTTATAACAGACTGATATCTGCAAGCTCAAGTGAAGATAATATTCTTTTCCGGTAAAGATGGATTCTGTCCATAGTATTATGAACGCACACTTTCCCTTTTACTATTTGAAACTCAAGAAATAAATTGTGGTGAAAAATTAATTAATACCGCTTGATGAGAACAACATGAATGATTTGTACTGTTTGGTAAAGATTCACGTCCGACGCTAATAATAATAATAATAATAATAATAATAATAATAATAATAATAATAATAATAATAATAATAATGTGGCGCCGTGGCAGTGTGGGTTGGGCCGTAAATTGACTGGTTAAGCAACATTGGGGTGGTCAGTCATTGGATGGGTGACCGCTCTCCACAGCGTTGATTCCTTGGGAAAGGATCTTTACCATAATTTTCCTCAGTCTACTCAGCTGTAAATGAGTACCTATTCCTGATGGGGTAGGGTCCAGCTATGGGTTAAATAGCAAAACTCAGCAATGATGGAAAGAAATGAAGGTTTAACGACAACGACGTAAATGGAACCTCTGGCAACAGAGGAGCTTCGTCCGCGATCCAGGTATTCAACCCAATTGAAGGCGAAGACGGTCAGGTACTTGGAGGTCGTCATCCAGCAAACTGATCACCACAACGACAGTAATCAACAACCGGAGACTGAAGCTACAGAAGCAAACCAGAAGAAGAAACGAACAAGAGAAAGAAAAATAAGGAAATATGGAGATGCTACATCAGAAGCAACCCGACGGAGAGAGGATATAGAAGAATGTTGGTCAACATCTGGAATGAGAGGAATAACACCCCCAAACAGAGCAGAGGCTGGCAGACCAAGTAAGGAACATAAAGAAAAAGAACTGGCTCTCCCCAACAGAAAGAGAGGAATTGAAAAGGGAAATGACACAGGGCAACGAATTAAAAGAAAACTAATTGAGAGACGACACCACAGAACACTACAGGGATGATGAGGTATCAAACAACGACATGCGAATAAACACCGACGAAGTAATAGACAGGACGGAATGGGTAGAAAAGATCAGAAGGAAGTGTAGGGGCACAAAAGACCAGCTCCTGATAGACAAAATAGTAATGAAGAACTGTAACAGAAGGAAAACCAACCTAAGCATGGCATGGATAGACTATAAGAAAGCCTTCGACATGGTACCACACACATGGCTAATAGAATGCCTGAAAATATAGGGGCAGAGGAAAAATACAATGCACACCTGGAATACAATACTTACAAGCTCTGGAATAAGACCAGCAGAGGTTAATATCAGGAGAGGGTTCTTCCAGGGCGACTCACTGTCCTCACTACTCTTTGTAGTAGCCATGATTCCCATGACAAAAGCACTGCAGAAGATGGATGCTGGGTACCAACTCAAGAAAATAGGCAACAGAATTAACCATCTGATGTTCAAGGAAATAGATACCCTAAACCAGATTGTAAGGATTGTATCTGGGGACATCAGGATGGAGGAGTTGGAATAGAAAAAATGTGCCTTACTCAACATACAAAATGGCAAAGTAACAAGGACTGAAGGGATAAAGCTACCAGAGGGAACAACATCAAACACATAGATGAGACGGGATAAAAATAACTGGGAATAATGGAAGGAGGGGGTATAAAACATCAAGAGAAGAAGGACACGAGCAGGAAAGAATATATATATGCAGAGACTCAAGGCGATACTCAAGTCAAAACTCAACGCCGGAAATATGATAAAAGCCATAAACACATGGGCAGTGCCTGTAATCAAATACAGCGCAGGAATAGTGGAATGGACGAAGGCAGAACTTCGCAGCATAGACAAGAATACGAGGAAACATATGCCAATACACAAAGAACTACATCCAAGAGCAAATACGGACAGACTATACATAACACGAAAGGAAGGAGGGAGGGGGCTACTAAGCATAGAGGACTGAGTCAACATCGAGAACTGAGCACTGGGGCAATATATGAAGACCAGTGAAGACGAGTGGCTCAAGAGTGCATTGGAAGAAGGACTGATAAAAGTAGACGAAGACCCAGAAATATACAGAGACAGGAGAAAGACAGGCAGAACAGAGGAATGGCATAGCAAACCAATGCACGGACAATACATGAGACAGACTAAATAACTAGTCAGCGATGACACGTGGCAATGGCTACAGAGGGGAGAGCTCAAGAAGGAAACTGGAGAAATGATAACAGCGGCACAAGATCAGGCCTTAAGAACCAGATATGTCCAAAGAACGATAGATGGAAATAACATCTCTCCCATATGCAGGAAGTGCAATACGAAAAATGAAACCATAAACCACATAGCAAGCGAAATGTCCGGCACTTGCACAGAACCAGTACAAAAAGAGGCATGACTCAGTAGCAAAAGCCCTCCACTGCAGTGGATAAGTGGTACGAACACCAACCTGAAGGAGTGATAGAAAACGATCAGGCAAAGATCCTCTGGGACTATGGTATCAGAACGGATAGGGTGATACGTGCAAACAGACCAGACGTGACGTTGATTGACAAAATGAAAACAAGAAGAAAGTATCACTCATGATGTCGCAATACCATGGGACACCAGAGTTGAAGAGAAAGAAAGGAAAAAATGGATAAGTATCAGACCTGAAAATAGAAATAAGAAAGATATGGGATATGCCAGTGAATTATACCCATAATCATAGGAACACTAGGCACAATCCTAAGATCCCTGAAAAGGAATCTGGAAAAACTAGAGGCTGAAGTAGCTCCAGGACTTATACAGAAGAGTGTGATCCAAGAAATGGCGCACAGTAAAAGAAAAAAAAGTGATGGATTCCTAAGGAGGCAGATGCAACCTGGAACCCCACACTATAAATACCAACCAGTCGAATTAGAGGACTGTGATAGAAAACAATAATAATAATAATAATAATAATAATAAATAATATAATAATAATAATAATAATAATAATAAATAATAATACAGACAGTTATTTAAATTTTTGAGTCAACTGAAATTATTTTACCTTGAGAATTTCATAGTCACAGCGAAGTCAAAATAGTTTTTTTTTTTTTTTATACAGGAACAGCTTTAAGCCGTATCCAATCTTTCCCAGAAAAACCATTTCCTATAATTTTTTTCTCAGGTGCTTTGTATTCAGGATATTACACAAACAGTATTAGTACATTTTGTAGAAGATGCTGGATATTCTGGGTGGAAGCTGAAGCTCCTCAGATTTTTCCAAAAGAAACTGTTTTTATAGGTTTCGGTCCAGTTAATTTTGATTACAGAGCTTTTACTCACATAATGACTACAGTTTTGATATCTCGAGATGCATGGGTACATTAAACAGGTCTTTAAATGTTTAATGATAATTTTTATAGCTCAGTACTATAGATTTTAAGTCTCTCTCCTCTTCTCTCTGCTCTCTCTCGCTCTCTCTCTCTCTTCTCTCTCTCTCTCTCTCTCTCTCTCTCTGGAAATTATAATAGCATTTTTGTTATCTAATATTTTAAACATTTGCGATTAGCTATAATTAAATCACTTCTCTACATATGGCATCATTATTAATGCCTTCTTGAACTTAATTTGCCAACTTTCTCGTACATTTGATTTACACCTCTAAAATTGCCATGCAATTGTGCGGTAAAAGTTTTAATTCCTTCTATGGAGGAGAAGAAATCTTGATATACAGGATGGTTCATTAATTCTCATTAACATTACAAGTATTTATTAACCAGATTAATACTGGGACTTTATGGACACCCTGTATATCCTTCTCGCGCAATAATCTTCAGTTTTAATCATATCTAGAAATGGAAATAATTTAGAACAGATAACAAAACGTTATATATCTAAATAAGACCAATCACATCTCCAAAAAAAAGATATAAAAAGAAAGTTTATTGATGGTGAAATGCCGAAGGAACTTTTCCCATTTCGGAGATTCAGAGGACTTGGAGCGATCCACACTTGATAAGATTTAGAGCGGCATAACATATCCCACTCCCTCCCTTTCATCTATGATGAGACGGAAGGTGTACGAAGTAGCTCGCTTTCTCCTTCAGGTAATATATATATATATATATATATATATATATATATATATATATATATATATATATATATATATATATATATATATATATATATCTATATCTATATATATATATAGATATAGATATATATATATATATATATATAGTATATATAATATATATATATATATATATATATATATATATATATATATACAGATATATATATATATAGATATATATATATATATATATATATATATATATATATATATATATATATATATATATATATCATATATCTATATATATATATATATAGATATATATATATATATATATATATATATATATATATATATATATATATATATATATATATATCTATATCTATATAGATATAGATATAGATATATATATATATATATATATATATATATATATATATATCTATATATATATATATATATGTATATATATCTGTATATATATATATATATATATATATATATATATATATATATATATATATATATATATATATATATATATATATAATATATATATATATTCTCTCTCTCTCTCTGAAATCGTAACCTATCAATTATCACACATCGTTCACCCTCCTTACCCCCTCCTCACTGTCATATTTGTACCAGTTCTTCACGTTATTATTATCACCATAATCATGTAGCTTGATATTCTCTTGCCATTTCGTATTTTGTCGTTTTTCCACTTTCATATCAGGAATCTTAAGATTTAATGGTCATATTCCCTCCTGAATGGAGAGTGCGTGATGAGCGTAATTGGCCATTAGGAATGATGCCTTGCAATTGAAATATAAAGACGAACGGAAAATGAGGAGTATTGTATGAAAAGAGAATATGATAGCATTTATGTAGTTTTGCCATAAGTAAACTTAGTTATTTATTTAATTTCACAATTGTCTATGTTCGAGTTGCCGAGAAAAAACCCGATAAATGGTCTCACAGACAAATTAAAACCAGTATAGGAAAGTGGGGAGACAATAATCATAAAACAAATAACTGAAATATATATATATATATATATATATATATAATATATATATATATATATATGAATAATATCACATCGAACCGTGATCCATTTATATATCAATTCAAGCTACAAATGTCCTTTAATATCTAATTCACTTTACCTCCCAAATGATATATTTTCATATATGTACCGAAGGGGAATTTTTTAATTGATAATAATTTCGTCCCCCCATGGGATCGAACCACCGTCCAAGTGGACGGGGACGAAATCAGGACAGTCAGTGACGCTATCCAATCTGTTGGCTGATTGGATAGCGTCACTGACTGTCCTGATTTCGTCCCCGTCCACTTGGACGGTGGTTCGATCCCATGGGGGACGAAATTATTATCAATTAAAAATTCCCCTTCGGTAACAATATGAAATATATCATTTGGGAGGTAAAGTGAATTTAGCTATTAAAGGACATTTGTAGCTTGAATTGATATATATATATATATATATATATATATATATATATATATATATATATATATATATTTATATATATATATATATGTATATATATATCTCCTTGGTGATTAATTGGCTTCGGAAATGTCCTCTCTGCCGTCCTGCTTCTCCAACAAGTTTCATCTTGATGTCCTAGTAAAACAACAAGGACAGTTTAAGACGACCGTCTATCCGAAAGCAACGAACACTGGCCGTTGCTTGAACGCACGCGGGGAATACCCGGATGCATACAAAAAGTCTGTCGTGAGTGCGTATGTCAAAAGAGCCTTCACGCACAGCACATCATGAGAGACATACATAACAAACTCGATCGAATTCGCCAATTGCTGACAAACAACGGCTATGCAGATCAAATGATCGAAGCAGCAATAAAAAAGAAAATGGACGAATTTTTACCAACCCAACACGACGACGAAAAATGAGAACTTGATTATTTACCATCGTGTACATTATGGATCTGCTTACAAGGAGGATTGCTGCACGCACGGGGGATGATAAAAAGAGGCGTAACCCCAAAAGCAAAGCCCCTTACCACAAAAAAAAATAAGCCTTAGGATATTTAGTAAGCCCAACCTTGTAGCAGCCTTAATAATGAAGAACAGCACCGCTCCGGAGGGAACCGAAGGAGATGTGCACGAATGTAGTTTACAAATTTACTTGTCCAGAGGAAATGTGTAAATCTCACAGTCCAAAACTACTTTCGGGCACACTACAACGACCCTTCGGAGACATCTGCTAGCTCATAGAAATCAACGGGCCATCCATCAACATTACATAGATGTTCACGACAGGAAGCCATCTCTACAAGAGCTCATAGAAGGCACCCAGGTCGTGCACAGAGAAGACAACTACGGTCGGCTCTTAATAACGGAAGCGGTGAGCCATCGCTATTCAGAAGCCGACCTTGAAAGTCCAACAGAATCGGACCATATACTCCCCTCAGCAAGGAGAAGGAATACCCAAGCCAACAGGGACCAGACAGCGCACCCCAACCCACCGAGAACATCGCGACCTTAGGAACCGCTCTAAGTTAGGTAAACGTCTGTTGATAATAAGGACTTTCCAAGCATACGTCAAGTACATAATGAAAACGGCCTAACTATCTTAGAGCCCGTTATGATGAAAAAGATAGTTGTTCCTCTAATGCACACACACACACACTAATATATATATATATATATATATATATATATATATATATATATATATATATATATATATATATATATGTGTGTGTTGTGTGTGTGTGTGTGTGTGTGTGTGTGTGTGTGTGTGTGTGATCATCATCATTATCAGGTGAATCGTAGGGAAAAGTATCGTACTCAAGTACATTTATTTCGACAAAGTATCACGAATCATAATCGCATTTTCAAAGCTAGAATGACAATAAAACCCGGCACTACATAATCCATAAAAATACGCAATATTTAATCAAATTCAATTAACTTACCTATTACGAAATTAAGTAAAGTATAAACTTCTTAAAAAAACATTAAACCTTCTTTAAAAAATTTTACAGAACAATTAAAAGTAGAATTATATAAAACACATAGACAGGCAAGCCATTCTGTACCTTATCCACGCAAATGAATGGAAGTGACTAAAAGAATTTCGTAAAACCAAAAAACGCTCCTTAGGCGAAAAACAAATGAACTCAAGTAGTACTTGTGATTTGAACCTATTATACAAAATTTGTATTTCGGTGTGGTGGAAAAGAACCTGATGGTTCCCCCACCCCACCCACCCCCCTTTTTTTTAAGTTTCTAGTGTGCTGTCTTCCAAGATTTGTAGATTCTACAGATTTTTATGTCCAAGTAACAACTTTGCGGACGAGCGCAAGCTTAGAAATACAGTGCTTGTTCAAAAGAATGCCATAATGCTGACTGCAGTAACCACAGGCCAGTGTTCATTCTCCCTGTGCTCTCCAAAGTTGCAGAAACACTTTTTTTAAGTCACTCTACAAGTATGAGGTTTGTAAAGATTATTAGCTGATAGTCAGCATGCATAAAGGAAGCAGTAGTAGTTACCTGTGATGCTCTTTTATATTTGACATCTATTTGCAAGAGAACCCTTTAGTGCTGTTATATAAAGTTTGTGATGTATATACTACTATGCAGATAAAGTATAAACGAGCGAAGGGGAGAGATATTGACTTGATATATAACGCTACTAAGAATGGGGTCAGCCACTCGAGTCTTCCTCTCCACGGAAATTTTATCTTGCACATCTGCCATAGATATATAAAATATATATAACTATATATATATATATATATATCTATATATATATATATATATATATATATATATAATATATATATAGATAGTATAGATAGATAGATAGATAGATAGATAGATAGATAGATATATTATATATATAGAATAGATAGATAGATAGATAGATAGATAGATGATATATATATATATATATATATGTATATATATATATTATATATATATATATATATATATATATATATATATATAGATGAATTCACACACATTCCACTATTCCATCACTAAAATAATATAATTCACCAATTTTCTCTTGCCTTGGACTCTTAGATATGGATTCAAATATTCCAAAATAATCTGACTACTTCAGTTACTGCCAAATTATTAGACGCTCAAATTTGCAGCTAATATTCTTATTGCATTTATTGTGCTTATACTCCTTGTTGTCATGTTCATTAGTTCTATTATTACTACAAACAAAAACAGCAGTTAGCAATACTACAGTTTCTTTCATTAAACTTGTTCCTTGCTTTGATTAAGTTCATTCTCGTCATTCAATTCACTGAAGTGATGACAACGTAAATTACAGCAGCTGTTGTTAATAGCATGTGAAAACAATGCTTATTTATATCAAAAGCTGAAAATGTAATTTTTGTTTTGCAAGATAAAAAAAAAATATTCAGAATTACATGGAGTGGGGACGCGACAGAAAAGAGTTGGAACAAATACGGGGAAAATCCTTAGACATAGTGGCCTAGTTAACGAGAAAAAGTTTGGGGAAAGACAGGGGGGGGGGGGGGGGGGGTTGCGTAGTAATTGGGTCGTGTTGGTTGAACACACGCACGCACACACACATAGAATGGGTGTTTGAGGAAATGGAGTGCGAGGGAGAGAGAGAGAGAGAGAGAGAGAGGGTGGGCGGGCGGGAATAGAGGTATCGGCAAAGGATGGGAATTAAAATTGCGTTCTGTAAAAATGAGAGGTGACGGAGAAAATATCTTTTTGACAGACGGACTGACAGACAAATAAGAAAGCCAAACAGAAAGAGAGAGCATTAGAAGAATATTAAATAACAATAAACCAAAGTTCCAGGAACAGAGTATATTTCGCAAACTCTTTTGAAAAATCTCGTCACTTCTCCAGATAGTTCACAGTGAAGAGGAGAAACAGCTTCTAGATTCCTCCAATATCTGTGGCAAAGACAGAAATTAAAAAGTCACATTGGAACTTCATTACATATCATAATAGATTTATTAATAAAGACAAGTTACAAAGCACGGAAAGGACTCCGAAACCAATCTTCAAATAACCATAAGAAACAGATCTTCAAATGTAGAATAGAATGAGTCCAATGAGTATAACCTGCCAAATATATGATCGAAGTCAAAATTCCTGTTAGAATCACTGACTTTGTGTTTTATTCATAACTGATGTTGGAGTGTATCTGTAGACAGACTAAACTTGCGAATTAAACAAATAGAACCACTGTATCGATGACTGCAAATTCCACATATGAACCAAATCATACCTGTGTCATGAAGACCAACACTCTTCAAAACAAAATGTTCTGGACTATACTATAACCAGTCTATACACTATTCATTTCTCTCACGCTGTCAGGAAGGATCCTCAGTCACGTATTCATACGTGCTCTGAATTAGTGATTGACTTAATCTTCTCACAGATAAATTCATTAAGGGCCTTGGGACATTCATTCAATGATTATTCCTTTTCAATGTAAAGATAACAACAACAACAGAATATAATATTATTGTCAGACTATAGAAATACTGACTTTGATGATGTGAGAGAATAAAGATTTTCTAAAAAACAAAAAATACTTCGGGCTCTCGCAATGAGTGCTTTTGCAAACAAAAATGTGCGATTGATTATTGTCCTTAACACACATTAAAATACAACGTACATATTGTTGATTGATTGTATGTAAATACTTTCCTTCTGAAAAAGCCTGTATAATTAGAGAGAGAGAGAGAGAGAGAGAGAGAGAGAGAGAGAGAGAGAGAGAGAGAGAGAAGGGTAGGTGTTACAGGAAAGATGATGAAACGATCGAACGTAAGGATTGAAAGGATTTACTGCCTGCAAACCAAGATAATTAAAGATTTAAGGTTTTGTATGAGATATAGTGAAAGTAATTTCTGTGATAAAAGCAAAAAAAAATACATAAAATCAACAATGATAATTTAATGGTGGGCACAGTCTTCCGTGTCGAAAATGATGATAATGGTTGCAAGTCCACAATAATATAGCTTGTGAGAGCTGAAGGTCTTTAATAAATAATAATAGCTTTCGAACATTGCACTAGGTTTATCCTCTCAGTCAAGTGAACGTTATGACTTGAAAAACTCATCGAAGGAAACTTCTGAGCAGGGCAATTCCACAACGAAGAACGCAGAAGGAGGAAACGCTCAACAGCCAAACTAGGTGATTCTGTTGTTGATGTTTGTATTCCTGTTCGCTATTCTGCTAGAACGTCTTGTGGACTTTGTTCATGCTGCATGGTGTTTTCCTGTTGGCGTGGCTTCAATATTGCTAGACGTAAGGTCCCCTGTGCTGTTTTCTGTCTGAAGGAGGAGAGCAGAAGAGGGGGCAGCAATAGGCAGAGGAAAATCAGAGCTTGTCTTAAAATTGAAAGTTGGAACAGTTTGTAAAAATGTAAAAATTGACAAATGGGTCCTCTCTAACGGACGAGTTGTTACCCTAAAAAGCTGCTTCGAAGTTTATGACGGCGCCTTCCACCAGTCTTCTTGTTTGGTCACTTTATTTTAAAATAATTATGTTACATCCATCCCAATTCGGTCTATGGTTGTTGCTGAAGGCATGGAAGACTATTGTATTGTTCTGTGCATGTCGTGCATATGAGCGTTTGTGTTCCACTAATCGGGTCGGTAGTCCTCTTCCACTTTCTTATTGTTATTGCTGTTTGTAATTAGTCTGTGGCTAATCGTGTTGGGGTATTTGAAAACTATTTTAGTATCGTTCTTAGGAAATGCTGTAACCTAAAAGATTATTGTTTCTTGAAACTATTATTCTATGAAATAGCAGGAAAATCAATTGTTGATAAAAACTGTCCTTTTATTGAACACCGGCTATTTGTATTGTTTGGGGATATGTTATACACACCACAATAGCTCCCAAAATATAGTTGTTCTTTTGAAAAATAAATTAGAATCACAAAAGATGTATATTTATTATAGATATACAAGAAATATTGCAGTTTGGAACTAAAGAATTGTCAAGCTATACGTTTTGATTTTGATTCATATTGTTTTTGTAGCAAAATGTTATCTAAGTTCATATTAATATTTTTGTATTAAGAGAAGTATTCAAATAATGTCAATTATTAGAAAGTATTTTTATAATAAAAATTAAAAAAATATATGTTTCTTGCTATTGTTAACAGTTACATAACTGGTCGAAGTTGGGATTAAATAGGAGGGGTAAGAATCTGTTAGGTTTTTCCTTTGGGTTGTTAACAGGACGATAAAATGCTTTCTTAGCTCGTGAAATGGCTTTGTTGTCAATAAAATGATCGGGGTGTCTTAATCCTCTGAAAGTTGATCGTAAGGACTGAATTACTCCATCAACAAACTCTGGGTTGCATATTTTAAATGCACGTGAGGCCAAAGTTCTGAGTTTGTTGTTTTGCGATACACAGAGAATTAAAACTTATGATTACTGTGATCTCTAATGACTTGTGCATCCAAAAAAGTTAGGCAATTATCTACTTTTCTTTCTAATGTGAATTTTATGGAGGGCAGAATGCTGTTCCCTACTTCTACTAATCTGTTCAAGGTCTGATCGTTTCTTCGGATGACAAAGTTATAAACATTTTCCCCAAAAGACACCAGTTAGCTTTGATTGTTGTAAAAAACAACAAGAACATAAGGCTCATGAGAGCAGGTAAGGGATGATCCACAGTAGTAATGGATACAAGTGTATACCTACAAAAAGCCTAGTCCCTGCTTAACGTTAGCCACACCTACACACCTCTAGAATCACCTCCCACCGCTACAAAGATGCAACAGGAATTCAATAGGAAACTTTGGAAAATTGCCAACACCCTCCCCTTTACCGCACAGAAAGACCTACTCCTTACTAAGATATCCTTCTAATTCCCAATGTGCCTTATTTTTACGGAGTACCCAAAATTCATAACCAGGGTGTCCTCTGAGGCCAATTGTTGCTACATGTGGATCTCCACAGGACAACCTAGCTGTTTGACGCACTCAAATACTTTTTTTTTTTTTCTGACTCTTCCTCCTGTCTGTATGAATGTAAAAGAACCGATGCTTTGACTTTCATTTCAGTGTCAGGTCGCTAACTGCTGTTTATTATTACACCTATGTCGTTGTTCATTATTTACACAGAATAGAGTACCGTAGTGTGACGCAATCATCGTTGGCACACACATGCACACACACACACACACGCATATATATATTATATATATATATATATATATATATATATATATATATATATATATATATATATATGTGTGTGTGTGTGTGTGTGTGTGTGTGTGTGTGTGTGTGTGCGTGAATTTACAGCGACGACTCTTTGACATTCAGAAGAGTCAGAAAAAAAGTCGTTCTCGAAGAATGTTGGCATTTATAAATTTACTGGGATAACAGTTGGTCTGGATGGTCTGAATTCCACAATGAGGTCACCTTTTTAAAGAAATATTTTAATGATAACTTTTATCCCAGTGGTTTATTTTATAAATGCCTTCACAAATTTATGAATATGAAGCTTTTACCTAGCAATGCTATTCAGACTGTACCTAGGATTCCGTTCTATGTCAGAGTTCCATCTTTAATCAATTCGAAATTCTATGCCAAAATGCAACAGATTCTTAGAACTTACTGTCCGCCCATAAAATGTCAGCTGATCCCAACAAAACCCATTGACAATTGGATGTATCTTTAAATATAAAGACAAGTTAAACCCTCTTTTGGCATCTAATATTGTCGATTTGTATACTTGTCCTAGATGTGATCTAGGAAAATATATCGGAGCCTCAAGAAGACTTCTTAAGGTCCGAATAGATTGCCATTGGCGGGGTGGTGGGGGTGGGTCCGTACTGGAGTCAAAATTGTCATCTCCTGAATTTTCCAGCATCCGTGACCACACAAAGAAATGCAGAGTCAATATTAAATATAAAAACTTTAAGATCCTTTCAAAAGCGTCTTCTCCGCAGCAGTTAGCGGTCTTCGAATCGCTCTTTATAAAAACGATTGTTCCGAAACTGAACAACCAAACTGCCTCCACCCCTCTGTACCTGGCGTAAAATATTATATATATATATATATTATATATATTTAATATTATATATTATATATTATATATCATATATTATATATATATTTATATTTATATATATATATATATATATATAGTCTTATATATATATATTATATATTATATATTATATATTATATATTATTTATTATATATTATATATTATATATGAGTGATCATATCACCGTCATTCATATATACGCATTAAGCTACAAATGTCCTTTAATATCTAATTCGCTCTACCTCAGAATTAATATATCTTCATAGATGTTAGCTGAAGGGGCGAGAACCTAGGAACCAAGATATCCCAAGACTTTGGCTTTACAGGAGTAATGGCAATGTCTTCGACACTGCTGGAGTGTCGGGAAGCTTTGGGAGGTAAAGGAATTGTCTCAGTCGCCAAGGGACACCAACACAAAGGGATCGGATGCATTTCCAATATGTTCGATTGTTGGATTTGTTCCCGGAACGTTGTGCAGCATCCGTTCAAATATATCCCAATATGTCTCGGCGCCATTGCTAAACGGAGCGTTCTGAGGTAAAACAAAACGCCCGTTTTACTTCCCCTTTACGTCATGATATTTTTGGATTATTGTGAATAATGATATAAATTTCTAAGTCTAATAAAAAAAATAAAAAACAAATAAAAAACACCAATGTTCAATTTTTAACAGTAGTGCAACAGTTAGCGACTTTGGAACTAACTGCAGCTTTATACTAATAAAGTAAAATATAGTAATAATATATTAAAATTCATTTAACATGTTCGTGATTAGAGATCTCAAGCAAAGCAATATTACGCAGAACTGCAGAGTATCGGAAGGCAGAATGCAATTTGAATATGAGATTTGTACAACTATGAGGATGCCAATAGTTTATTTGGCAATCATATCAAAAAACTATTTCAAGTATGTTTACTTCTGTTTTTCTCTTTTTATATAGGTGACAGTAAAGTGCATTCCTTCGGTTTTTAAAGAATATCCTTTCAGCATTCACGTTTAACTTGCATACTGAAAAACTAGCTCAACAATTCTTCGAAAAACCCAACTGAAGCTTCCGTATATATCCTATCCTTCCAGATATTCTTACAGATACTGAGACATTGCTGCCTTTCCTGTTTCACCCAGTCTACTATTTCCTTCCCTTATCCTTTTTCATTTACTCTTAGCTACGTATCTATAAACGGTGGTCACTCTGATTATTCCTACTCACATAATTTACGAGAAGTGACTTAACACAACAAAAAATAACAAAAACATTAAGTATTTAAATTTTTTTTGATGTCATCTTCATCCTTGTCGTTGCCTTACGTTGTCATTAGTGAGAGGATCATTGGAAATGGATTATGAATATATAAATTAAAGAGCACCATCGAATCAAATTTGATTATGAAAGTAATGACGTGGATATCTAGATTTGAGAGAGAGAGAGAGAGAGAGAGAGAGAGAGAGAGAGAGAGAGAGAGAGAGAGAGAGAGAGAGGAAACCAAGAAAGATGATTAAATTTTACTCGAAAATCAATATTCTTTTGCTTTATTATATATATTCATTCGACAAAATTGGTCAAAAATTGCACAACTGGTATGTAGGGTAATTTTGACCAATGCGCTACGATTAATAGAGAGAAAAGCCTGAGGCTAGAAACCACCCTAAAAAGTGAAGTAAATGAAGTGGAAACTTAATTTATTGAAATGAAGGGGCATTTATACACCGAAAACGTGAGTAGTGCAAGATAGAGAAGACGTTTCTTGTGCGTTTATCAGCCTTCTCTGTAGATGACTGGATTGGTATTTTAGCGGTTAGTAGTTCCTGGATATATTACTCATTCGTGAACCAAGCTATTAAGGATGAATATTGAAATGATTGTCTCTTAGTTTTCAACTATGATTAGAGAGAGAGAGAGAGAAAGAGAGAGAGAGAGAGAGGAGAGAGAGAGAGAGAGAGAGAGACTAATAGCGATACAGTCGAATTTCACGAACTTCATGCTTTGTTATTGCCTTTAATGACTTGACATGTGCTCATCTTACGGACCATTTCATTTTAGTGTCACTAAAATGATTCAAAAACCTTAAGACGTTTCACCAGCTGAGGTTGCTCTCGACATGACACTCAAAAGGCTTTTCAACAGGCAGCAGTATACCGCACTCACACAAACACTCATTTGAACACAGAGCCAAATACCTCCATCTTGCATGCTCTCTCTCACTTCCTGGACGATGGGGCACATCTCAAACTTATTCAGTGCTCTAGGTCTTTTTCTAACGCGCAAGTACCGTATTTTTTGCAAAATCCTGTCACTCATAATTTTTTAAAATGACCGAACCATCTCAAAACACTACAATTATACATTCTATTACCCTTCTGAAGGTCCCTGTAGTCGTCATATCTAGTTTTCTGAAGCCAAGGGGAAAGTTGTTACTTTAATTGGATTACAAGATGGTTTTTAGTGTATTTGGATTTCGCTTTATGCCCAAATTTCTCAGTTGGGTTCTTCTGCAGCACAGACGTTTACAGCCAAATTACCTAGCAAACCATGGAACCAATCTGGATGCTGCATAACAAGGGATTTAGATGAGAGAGAGAGAGAGAGAGAGAGAGAGAGAGAGAGAGAGAGAGAGAGAGAGAGAGAGAGAGAGAGAGAGAGTGGTGAAATATAAATTAATTCTTGAGTACCAAAACACACACACAAACAGAGAGAGAGAGAGAGAGAGAGAGAGGGGGTTAAAATATAAATTAATTCGTGAGTACCGAAACACACACACAAACAGAGAGAGAGAGAGAGAGAGAGAGGGGGGGGGGGTGGTAAAATATTGTTCGGAGAGAGAGAGAGAGAGAGAGAGAGAGAGAGAGAGGAGAGAGAAAGGTGATTGAATGTTATAGAACAGCCATGCAGTTCTCCTGCCCAGGCAAAACCCAGAGTTTCTCACTGCAAGAGCGAAAGATTGGTGTGTAGCCTCAATATCTGTAAAGAACTGTCCCACCACATGGTCGAAAATAGATGGATCGTGAATGTTACGTTACTTAGGTTGATACATTCGTAGTGAAAATTGATTCCAAAAGGTAGGAAGAAGTCGAGATATTGTAGCAACTGAAAATATATATTTAGTAAGAGTAAGTAAGATTTTATATATATATATATATATATAATATATATAAGTAGTATATATATATATATATATATATATATATTTATATCAAGTAAAAATCTGGTGTATAATTACCTGATCTGTAGGAAACTTATGATACCACTGTTTCCCAATTCGCATTTTGGCGGCTCTGTAGGTCACCCTTAAAAGCAAGGGAAGGGTCGTGTTACAAAGAGTCTCGCACAGTGGACACAAGCATTCGGACTTCTCTATGATTCTCTATGTCGACGCTCAGGTTTTGACGAAATCTTACACACATTATAGCTTGTTCGGGTTGCCCAAGGTCCCTCGGTGTGTGGCACCTCTAATGTCTATCAGAGAATTGCTAATGCATCTTCCGGTATATTTTACATCTTCCAATCTTGGATGGTCTGGGATGCAGTTTAGATATTTGTCGAGCTTATTCTTAAACACATCTCCGCTCACTCCTGATATGTTCCTCAGATGAGCTGGCAGCACACTGAATAGTTTCTTCATTATCGATGCTGGTGCGTAGTGGATTAATGTCCTGTGTGAATTCCTTAGTTTTCCTGATATAATTTTGGGCACCAGTAATCTACTTCTGCATGCTCTTTCTGACATTTTTAGCTACATGATGTTTTCGGTAATTCCTTCTAAAATAGCAATCAGTCATTTCTATAAGCTAGAATGGAAATGGGGTTCTAATATCAGAGAAGTGAAGTTAATATGATTGGTAATGTAAACGTTGATCAGATACGTGTCACTTCACTGTAGGTACGTAAAGAAATTTATGATTTTAAGATGATAACGGCAGAAGAGTTCGATGTGAACTATGAATGGAAAAATAGAGTAAAACTAATCGTCGATTATTTTTTTTTTCATTTTTCAATAACTTTATAGAGCACTGGAATAAAAGAAACTATCCGTTAATTGAAACCCTTAGTATTTTGTTTTATTAATTCTCCTACAAAGAAAGTACAAGTACTGAAATGTACACAGTTTTTAGAATAAAATGGGTAAAGAAGTTTTCACAAGACTTATCATGGCATGATGGAAGGCATCATCAAGCCCCTTTTTCTAACCATTCCCGGTATCGGATTACTCTTGGTGTCAGAACTTAAAGGGTCAATTATCAAACCCAGAAAAATATATATAATTTGGGTCTCCTTCGTTTTCGCTTAATGACTCAGTAAAAATGGCATTGATGATACTCTTGCCTAACTGGTAAGGGCAGGGAAGTCCTGGTGGAAGAGAATTACACATAATATTGAAACAAATTAATACTTATTATATGTGTGCATGAACCGTTTCATTTTCCTGTATTTGTATTACATTAGTAGTTACTTCGTTGTTGGTAAGTAATGAGGTAGAGATTTTCGTCTCATTCCACTATAATTGATCATGAGTGTTTTGTGAAAGGATTCTGTCTGTCAGTGTTTATCATAGTAGTTTATTCTGTATGTAATTATTAATGATATTCTACTCCGAATATTATCACATTATTGTCGTTTAAGGTTTTTTATTTATTGGTTATCAAATTGCTCTTAAACTTTATATGTATTCATTTCCGTATTAAATAACAAAGATGTAACTGATCTGTTTCCGTGTAACATCAAAGCTGGCGATTGACACTTACAAAATATTAATGCTAAAAGTGCTTGTAAATAAAATAGATAACGGTTCTCGATTATTTTATTCAAATCTCAGTAACGGTTTAGTATTAGACTTTTAAATAGATGTGGAAGAACTATATTGCAATAACATTATCATTTTGTCTGCATTTTTCCCCAGATGAAAGCAATTTTGTTTTATTCCATTAAAGAAAAGGATAGATAAATTAAGTCTGACTGGATGCATGTTTTGTAATACTTGCCGGAAGCTTCTTATAGCAAAGCGCAACAGGATGTTCATATATAATCATACAATAACCAACATCAAGAATTTCTGATTTTCATAGTAATTTGAGTAAATGGTATTACAACAAATTGCCACGTGAAAACTATTCAGACCACAATTACATCGTTATTATTATGGGACCATACATTAATTCTCTTCACCATCATCAGATTTTCAAGTACTAAAGAAATTAAGTTAAGTTGGCCTACAAGACAAATCTGTCGAAGGAAAACCGATTTGCTATAAGTTGATGACTCTGTAGTGGACAGATTTGTATGACTTCTCACTCTTACAGGCCCTTTAACCAGTCTTAATGACTACTTAGGAGGGTTCATTATTTGCCATTCTTTACTTCATTTCTCATCACTCATGCATCTTGCATCAACACTGGTTTCCACTGATTCACTATGGCATGATTGCCACCAGACAACAATGCTTAAAAGTAGGGCGCGAGCTGTTTCAATATTAATTAACTCCACAATTACTGCTTATGGCGATAAGTCTCTACATGATGCTCGACTTGGAGAAAACTTACTTCTGGGTAAAGCAGCTGACGCAAGTCTTCTTCATTAACGAGTTCTGCAATAGAGAAATCAGTAGGTGACAAAAACAACCTTCTGTGCATCATATATTTACAGCTTATAAAAAATGAAGACAGAAAAAATAATTATTATTAAACAAGAAATATTAGTATGTCCGCCATTAACTACAAATGACTTTTCTCTGCATTATATTGGTTTATATAAAGAATATTTAGAAACTGCAGAATTTTTGGTCACCTTAGTTAGAGTGAAGAAAATTCTCAGTTTTGTAAATGAAACATTTATATTTATACAAGAAATATAAAAACTTCCAAAATATGAAGTGCGAATTTTTATATAGTAACGGAAATGAGAGATGACTGGTAATGAAAATACTCAACATGCTCCTAATATCATGACAAAATTTCAATAAGGTGGCAAGAATGCATCAAGTCTTTGATGGATACGGAGGATGAGCTTTTTTACCCAAATTAACTTCTGATTAACAAAAATGGGAAAATTTTCATCACAAAAATTCGAAGAATTTCTTACATTAGGGTTACACTTGCCAGCAGAAAAAATAACTCACAAAACAAGGCAAGTATATATGAAAACATTCTCATATCTCACGAGAGTTATAAAAATGAGACAGTGACAATTCAAAAAAATTTCCTGAAAGAAGATACGGATTAAGAATAAATGTAATCGCCACGCATCCTTGGGATCCCTCGATGATTAAGTAAGTACACGTTTGCTTTTCAAATGAAGCAATGCAGTAGTTTTGCCACTTTTATGCGCAAAAGAAAAAAAAAATACAGTTCTTATGGCGAATTTCTCAATGATTCAGGACTTTCCGCTTATTTCCTATTTCTGTGGCACCTCATTGCAGGTTTTTGTTATTTTGGAGTTGCTTCTCACGACTTTTCATCTTCTCTTACACGAAACAATTTATTGATTTTAGTTCTTGAACGGAAATTTCTGTGTGAAGAAATGTCAAGCCATTATATCAGGTAGTTTTTATTTCTTAATCTTAATGTTTTTCATACTATTTTAGATGCACTGAAATTGAAAGCAGAAATTATTAAAAAAAATTTTTGATATATGCTCTTTGCAGCAAAATCCTAGCTTCCTTCTAAGAAAACATAAGATGAATGGAGATGGAGGATGCGACTATGCAAGGAAAGTCAGTGGAATTCGTGTTCACTTGCTGTCGAGAGGCCCTTTTCCTTAGCTTGATTTTAGGAGGCAGGATTCGATTCCAGTCGTTGCTTCTTTGTTTGTTTATTTGTTTGCGGC
The DNA here is from genome assembly GCF_015104395.2 of Macrobrachium nipponense. Lineage (NCBI taxonomy): Eukaryota > Metazoa > Arthropoda > Malacostraca > Decapoda > Palaemonidae > Macrobrachium > Macrobrachium nipponense. The sequence goes on along the minus strand of NC_087220.1, from coordinate 23,271,138 downwards.
TTTACGTGACTTCCGAACCACGTCAAGACTGAACTTTCATCAACAGAAATATTAACCTTTCTACAGTTTTAAAGTTGTAAAAAATTCGAAGTTTCATACACTTCCTTAGATACTGGGAGAGGTCACTGGAGGGTCATTAGAGGTCACTGTTGACCTACTTATCACTTGATGATGTATTGTCACGGGAATTGAGTAACCACGCAAAATTTCAAGTTTTTACTCAAACAAACAAAGACAGACGCAGAAGTGAAGTTGAATAAAAGCATGTAAGAAGATAAAAACTGCGGCTGTTGTGGTTCAAAATTTTAAATTCATAAACACAAGCTCAGTTCCATTTTTTGTAAAGGAATCACTTAATTATGCCAGAATGTCATGGGACAGAATTTTTGCAGCCCGAGATAATTCAAGGCAGAGTTATGACATTTTGCCCAAGTTTTCATAAAGCGGCATATATTTGATAGATAATCGGGGTAGCTCTGTCGTTTCAGATTTACATAATCTGTTAAAATGAGAATGTTTTATCATCCTCTCCTGAATAAGATCTATGTAATTCACCAGGTTTATATGAATACAGTGGTGTATGCAAAACTACAGAAAAATATATTTTTTTAATCCAAATTGCCCATTACATAGAATACGAGATAACACAACGGGGCCGCTCACCGTGACAGAAATAAAGGAGAGCGAAAATAACGCTGGTTTTTAAAACTAACAGATTTCATGCAGTAGAGTTCATACAACAGCAGTAGAGTCGGTTTTGCCAATTGTTTGTTTAATTTCACAGGATTCTCTCGCAAAGAATTGCATCAGAACTAGATAACTAATACAGAAAAAGGAACGGAGAAATGGAAGGAGGCTTCAGCAATTACATAATGCAGAGGGCCAGGATATGAAAAATGCCCTTCTTTCTGCTAACTGGAATACTGCTCATTTCCGAGCAAACAATGCAAAACATGTTTAGCAATGGGATAATTATTTTGTGTTTTGTTCTGGCAATATCATTGTGAAATGGGTTTCGCCTGCAGAAATGTTGGTTATTTAATCAAATTAACTTTAAAAATCAGCTCAGCGTCGACTGCATTGTGCTTGGTTATTATTTAAGTTGATTAACCGAAAGTGTTATCAACTGATGCTGAAAGAACAATATAATATCGTTGATCTTTATTTTTCTCTTTGCATCGAAGAAAAAGATGAAAGATGACGAGTCTCAGATAGAGCACAATAATCCTCGTAATTTACAGTGAGTCAACTCAAATAATGATAGAATTCACAATGAAAAATGAGTCTCCAGACCAGAAGCTATGCTTAACACAGGCGTTGTCTGTTCCTTCAATTGTTAACGGGAAATGTCAAAGCTCCCTTACACAAACAGCGACATCCATTGAAAGCTTTATGCATTTGATAGTGCAGCCTTCACCTTTTCCTTTCATGACTACGACAGACTTCCTCCATTCCCAGAAATAGGTTACGCAGAGAACTGTTAAAATCACTGAAAACAGATGCCGTTTTTTATCTATGAATCAATGGTGAAAATCTAATGACAAAATAATAATAACATTGTTCTCTATAGCAGAAAGATTACCAATCAATAGGAGAAATTAGTTTTCGATCCCATCACAGGTTATAACCTCAACTACTCATTTTTATTATCCTTTAATGAGACTAATTCTAGAAGTAAAATGTTCACATTATAGAAAATTAGAAGACCTTATCTCCCCCTGATTTTGACCATAGCTTAAATATCACTAGAGACATAAGTTGGAATTCCATGATATATTATCTTGGTATGATTATAGTTTTTCAACAATATCCAACAAGAACTGATGCGTATTAAAAAAAAATTAATTTAATAACACACAAAACTTTGAACAACGGTTTTTAACATTTAAAATGATTGAGGAATTGCAGCATTTGTATTCTGTTACGATTATGACGTTATTTTTAAAGATCTTTAGTTGAAAATAATTCACCAAACGAGGGTCAGTGCTAAATACTGAATTAATTGGTATCGCCTAAGCACAAATCCTAAATCTTCCGTTGGGATAAACTTTCAGTGCATTTCGAGGGAAATACGAAGCCGCGTTTCTGCGTCCAATTTTACGTGGAAAAGACTCAAATGAATTTCCTTTAATCTGGTTGTCTGGACGAGATAGGTTGATTTCAGATATCCTGGAAATTCATTTGTTCGTCACAGACCTTCGGAAGAAGGAGGAACCTGTTCCCTTTGGTTCTGGACCATCTGCAGATAGTAGTTGAATGTAGTTTCGAAATAAATAAATAACACAACCTATACTTACTGGCTAAAATCTCCATATTTATATTATTGATCTTATCACACTGCAATTGGGACATTGTTTATTGTTCTGTCTTGAAGTTTCCTCCTTATAAATGCTAATGAAATAGATGGTTGTTCTCTCAATAAGAATGACCATCCGATTTGACATTTTTCTTTTCAACATAGATTTCTTTACATAAAAGGGTAGAGTTATATTAAATTTACAATAGTTTTTGGAACTTGATAATTTGTTCTACGACGTTTTAGATATTACTTTACATGCCAGTCTTCTGCTGACATAAGAGCAGAACACTGGACATTTTCTGATAAAATGAGAACGGATATGTAGTGAGTGGACAAATGGGAGGTGGTTATCGCCTCTTTGTAGATACCATGGCTTGATGTCAAAGAATTTCTCTCTATCGGCAACTGTGACGGAAGATGTGCTTCCTTGATTACTATCAGAGATGTTACTATTTATGCTATCATATCAATCCGGGGTCATTTTTTAAAGCTGAATGTTTGTAATTAACGTAGTATGGTATAAAAATCCAAGTTACCGGTTGAAGTTTGATGTAATTAAAAAAAACTATGCAAATAATTATAAAGATCAATTTATGTTCAGCTAATAGAAGTAGGCAAAGTTTTCTACACCATGCAATAACGAAATGAATTACCTTTAAGATTATGTATGCTTTATTTTTATTAATTCCAGATACGCAACTTTTTATTACGCGGCCAATAAACGGACAGCGATATTTCGCTTTCATATTTTGATTTTATTTCAAAGGGGAAGTTAGTCGTAAAATATACACGAATTTTCAGTTTAATTACCACAGAGATATCTGAATTGATTTTTGCTCCATACAAATTTACAATAAATTGCTCTTCCGGGACATGTATTTTTATTCTTATTGTTATTTGTGTCAGTTGCTCGACAATAAAATGTACGAAAACAGTTGCAAAACGAATAAGTTTATTACAATGATTTTGCATTGGTTTTAAAGGTGAATATTTTTCATTCTTTTAGTATGAAAAGAATAAAAAAAAAAAAGAGATCAGACTGATGAGTTATAGTTTACCATAAACAACTATTGTTGTGCTTAGGCCTTAGGAAGACCACATTTTTGCATTAAAAATAAAATACACATATCTTATAAACTACTCACAACGCAAAAGCGATATTTATTACCTTGCTGGTAGTATATACTTCACTGTTATCGTTCCAATATACTTTCCAGTAAAGAGATAGCATATTTGCAATAACATTTATGAAAAGGGGCTCTTCAGCGCAATGAGTGCTTGAGAGTTCATGCAGTTTCATATACATTAGGTAATTCTAAAGGCGGTTTCCAAAATTCAGGCTTTAACTTAGCACAGTGTACAACATGTCTTTCCAGATGCCCCTCATATAGCGCATGTGAATCCATTACCTTAGCCGTGGTAATTCTCGAATGGGGATTGGAAAAAACAAACCTGTTACGTGGTGTTGGTTTCCCATGATCCTCTTGCTAACGAATATCAGATGCTGGGCTGAAAGCAGAGGTACTAAGAGTTAGGTTATTCTCTAGGATACCAGAATCCGGGATGTCGCATGGTTCCAAGATCTCTTTAGGTGATTGAGGCAGTATAAATCATATGCTACAAACAA
>NC_087220.1:23255704-23256712 GCF_015104395.2 Macrobrachium nipponense | reverse complement strand
TAAATTTGAAAAATATTGTGATCTTCCTCAAAATCATGTTGACATGATTAAAGGTGTTCGTTTACGGAGCTGCCAACGTTAAGCATAAGAAAAGTTTGGCCGATCTTAAAAACGACAATACTATCCACATTACAAAAGCTGATAAGTCAAATAGTATAGTAATTTTAGATAAAACTGACTACATATCACGCTACTGGATGATGATGTGACTCATAAAAGACTAACAAAAAATCCCCTTGATTAAGTCATAAAAAACTTCAATAGTACAGTGAAAAATATCGTTAAAGATTAAACAGAACTACTAGGCCAATTGTCAGTCAAATCTCCTTCGCTACCTTACCTGTACGGATTAGTCCAAACGCACAAAGAAAATAACCCTATGCGGCCTATTATCAGTACTGTTGGTTCAATTTCATATAAACTTTCGAAATATATCACTAAGATCTTGTCCCCGTTACTTGGAACCATCTCTGATTCTCAATTATATAATTCTCTAGATTTAGTTGATAAATTAAACAAAATGATTGTTTGCCCCACTGATAGATTCGTTAGTTTTGATGTATGTTCTCTTTTTACTAAAGTCTCTATAGAACCTATTTTAGAATATCTTAGTAATGAACTAACTCAGCATGAATTACCTCTACCTATAAATCACATTATTTCACTCACTAGTTTGTGCATTTGTGATTGTAAGTTTATATTCAATGCTGAATTTTATCAACAAATATATGGCATGACAATGGGCAACCCTTTATCGCCACTCCTCTCAAACTTGTACATAGTATTCTTGAAAAACACTATTTACCTAATATCATTTATATCCTTTCAAGTCGTATAGATGATGTTGATGACATTTTAGCTGTTTTTGCCACTAGTTAGTTGTTGTAAATGATTTACTCTCTAAATTAAATATCCAGGTACAATAGATTAAGTTTACTCTAGAACTAGAAAAAGACAATTGCGTCCCTTTCATAGATGTTTTGATACATAGAGAACCATTTCAATGTA
>NC_087220.1:23240704-23250704 GCF_015104395.2 Macrobrachium nipponense | reverse complement strand
TCATCAGAAACATCATCCAAGGAATCATAGGTTCGAAAAATATTTCCAGTTTTATAAGGGCTGAGCATTTCTGTTTTTTCCCCTGATGTATGTTGGATCTAGATATTAAAACAATATTTCTGTGCAGCCGAAGCCCCGAAGCATCCAAAGACATCCAAAATATTAAACGAAATGGTTTTAGAATTAAAAAAATGAAAATTATTGTATTAAAAATGCGTTTTGTGGGTTTACGATAAAGCCTTCAGCTCAAATTAAATAGCAGGACGGCTCGTGTTTCCTCAAATAAGTTGGAAAAAAAAAAAAACCCCTGGTCGAGGTTTTCTTGTATCTTATACCTTGAGTTCCAATACATGGAACTGTGACTTCCTGTTATTTAAGTTGACTGCGCACTCTTATCTTGCAACCATGAATTTCTGTTCCATGTTCCTGGCAGAAAGAAATTTATAAGCATGTTATATACTGTCATTTATGTTATAGCGGGAAGTAAGAATATCTTTGGACTGCTGCAAATTTGGTTATTAGAGTCCATGTAGGAAGGAGTTAGTTTTGTGTGTAATGTGGTGTGTCTGTATTCCTATGTCCTAATATCCTTTATTTAATTTCAGGCCAAATAAACAACCACTATATCAAAGACGCGAATACAACTAATAAATATGATGCAATTCTTCCACCTCACAAAATGGAACTAATGCATTTATTTGTTATGGATTTACAAATGCACTGTTTATTATTGCAAAAGAGACTTGACTAAAATCCGTCGGAGGAACGTAATCGCTCATTCCCATTCAGAAAAATGTACCAAGATTTTCAGACAAAGTCATGAACTATTCTGGGAATTTTCAATGATCGAAGAGCTTCCATTTCATGAGGACAGACTAACTGAAACTCTGGTATGTGACATTAAGAAACACTGCCCATTTTGTGATGGAGATGGAAGTGAAGGAAGGCTTGTGATGCATCATGAAATGGACTCATATTTTTCATTTGATTTTTAGTGAAAAGGCTGCCATTGGAAGAGATTTTATGAAAGCTCGATTGATGACTTGGAAACTAAAGAATTACTGTGCAACAAGCGATGCAATTTAACATTCCGGGCAGAAGATTAAAATGGGCAACTTGAAAGGCTAGAGTAAAAACGCAGTTTACATGATTTTTTGTTTTTATTTATGGTTTTGATTTAATATTCAGGTTGTTAGTGAAAAGCGTGACTGGATTTTGGGTACCGGAACTATAATGGAGGGATGTCACGGAAAACAATTATTGGTGAAAATGATATTCAACCACTTTAGGCAGTTTTCCCCAAGGCTCTGATGATCGCTGCAAGTTGATTGGTTCTCGTGTTACAAATTTGATGAGGTTCAAGTGCCAATGGTTTAATTTTGATTACACTCCTTTGTGCATGTTTGATTGACAGTGCTCGTAAAAAAAGGGTTACGTTTGGTGACAATTTTGAAACCTCTTTCCAAAGAGTTTAGTAATTAGGATAATTTTTTTTTACTCTTTGAAAGACATTTGACGCACTATTGAGATAAAGAGCATTGAAATCATTTCTCCTAACCAAAGCAAATTACACAGACTCACTTGAAAGAATAAGTAGCCCAGCTGCTTATTCATGGTAGACCATGCTGCCAGGCTACTTATTCAAATATTAGATCAGCCATAGTTTGTCTGCGCTACTTGCCTTGATTAGGAGAAATGATTTCATTGTCATTATTTTAAAAGTGATTCAATTCCGCCACAGTGTATCAACAAAAGCTTGGGAGTCCTGTGAATTTAGTTCTCATTAGACAGTTTTCAAAATTTCACAAACGACAAGAAAATTGGCAGTATTTCAAAATATGATTCTCGGATTTAGCTCTTCATGAGATGGGTAAAATAATAGGGGAAACAGGTTAGTAAGAGGGTTATAGAATTCGGAAGTCTTGCGAGTATGGAAGCGAGATAAACCTGATAAGTGATGAACAGGGTGTGTGAAGGAGGCGCTGTCAGGAATATTCAATGATGATGACTAAATAGGCTTGACATAAACATAATATGTCTTTTGAATAATAATAATACACCATTTACTTAAAGAACCAGCAAAATTATCATAAAAAAGATGAGTAAACATTTTACGAATAAGTGTTTTATAATACAATACATAGTAAACATTAACAAAGACCTATTTTCAATTCGTTCAGGATGTGATTCCTCAGCTGGATTTATTATTTTTCTAAACAAAAAATTATACACTCGCCCTGTCTATCTATCTATCTATCTATCTATCTATCTATCTATCTATACGAAATATGTATGCAGCATATTTCCATTTAATCTTATTAGGAGTTACTTTCCTATTTAACTTATCAGTGGTGACTTTTTGAGAGGTCCATTGAACGTTCACTATAGGTATCGACAAAAGTGTTTAACCTTCGGGTTTTTACTAGGTCTTCCGTGACAGGGTTTCCAGAGACCTTCTTCATCAACCAACGGTCAGTGCAATTACCAAATCTACAAGTTCAAAATTCACTGCACAGACCAACGGAGGGTTTTAACTGAGCATAGCTCTCAGGTCGTCCCCTGACAAGAATCAAAACAAACAACCTCTCTTTGAAAGCAAGAATCCAGTTCCTGAAGATCCAGTTGGTAACTGGAAATAATTTGTTTCAATTTAGGGATCAGGTAGTCGGAGTTATTCTCATTATGGGAGAACCTCTTCCTCAAATGCACAAATATGAAAATAGCAGTTTTTGACATTTATGAGGGGAAAAACTAACATCCATAGCAGCAAATATTCTAATATGAATCAAAGTCTAACTCAAGTTTTTAAAGTTTGTTTTTAAGTGTCACTATCTTAAATGCTTTCAATTCAAAAATTCAACTCTTTGAAATAACTAATATGGCAGCCTAAAGGTAAGGTCCTACTAGGGAACTTCTCTTATTCTACTGATACGAGTATTGATACTACTCGCATCTGCTGGAAGCCAAAATAATCTTCAGTTATTTTTCTTGGCATATATGAGATATTTAGCAGTGTGGTATCCAAAAGCCATCCACGCTGAATGGTCGACCTTTGGCCCCGATTGCTTGTTTATTTAGAATCAGAATACATCAGCTGCAAAGAATGTAATGATTTTTTTTAAATACGTACAACAATGTCTCTATAAGAGCATAGGTAGCTTTATGATAACCATTGTCAGATTTCATGGAATATTCCACGGCTGAGAATACACACGAGAGACTCGCAGCAATCCAAATCCAAATAAGAGATAATCTTGGATTTTTTTTTTTTATGTTATTTGCACATACAATACTACATGGTTTTGGTAAACTTCAGAGGGTTCTAGAGTCGGCTCGAAAGAGAGAGAGAGAGAGAGAAGAGGAGAGAGAGATGAGAGAGCGAGAGAGAGAGAGAGAGATGAGATGAGAGAGAGAGAGAGAGAGAGAGAGATAGGGAAAAGGGACATGAGTGAAAGAAAGATTTCAAGCAAGGGTCCTGTATCACAATCGTAAGCATTTCATTTTACTTTTTTTACAGCTAGTCCGTCAAGGTATGGAAACAAAGTATCTATCTTTTCAACGTTTGTGGGTTTCAAATATTCTTATTTTTTTACTACTTTAACTCCTAATCAAAGCGTTTCATATAATCGGCGTCATTTACGCTACCATTTATTATTAACTATAATGTGATTGATAATGTTGCGTCAATAATAATCCCCCGCTCCTTTCAAATTTTTCGTCAAGAAATCGATGAAAAAATGTGAAAATTTTAAGTGCCGAAACAGCCTGAGCTGGAAGCCATTATGATAGAAGAGCCTTTTCATTTAAAAAAAAAAGCTGTTTTTCAGGGGAGCTAATGAGGTCTATAGACGAGGAGTTCTCAACTCCTACATCAACATACCTCAAGCCTTCTGCCCTGAAAAAAAAATCTTTGTTTGAGAGCGAAGTGAAATGTTTCCTAATTGGACGAAAATATAACGCTTCGTTTTCCTTTTTTCCCCCGTGCAAGTCACAGGTTCTAGAAGAAGGGAATTGTGCTCATATAATGATGCCGGGACAAGAGAAAAGAACAATGGCCTTCACGAGTGAGCTCAGAGCGAAATAGCAAACAGGAAGTGAAGAGGTGGCAAGGTGAATGAATTTCTTAAAAAACAGACTTGTAACACCTCATTTTACTCATGACAATAACCTGTTCCGAGATAATAGTTCACACTTGCGTAAGGGCCTACTAATAGGAACGGTATGAAGGATTCGTAGGTGTAACCTTTTTCAGTCCTTTACTTCCTCTAGTCATTTTTTCATTCTGGCCTTCTATATGAAACGCCTTTTAGAATTATAGGATTTTCTTTTGTATTTTACGTATCTCCCTTCCATTGCATGCAAAAGAAGCTTAGTATAGGTTGATATTTGTTTGCCTTCCAACTTGATTTAAAAAAAAAAATTTTTGTACAGAAAGAAGAGCTTGAATTCCTCAAAATATATGATAAAAATTAATGCCGCAGGTAACTCACTTATCTTGTTATTCAGTGAGTGTAGTAAACATGGGAACGATATCTGACTACAGTTAGCTGAAGCTGCCCAATTGTTTTGTCAAAATATACTGCTTTATTATTTTTTCTTCATGAGATAGGTTAGTTATTTTGTGACTCTGGCCGATCACATGACGAAAAAATCAATAAGTATCATATGTATTTTGACGAAATTGGACACTGTCCTTTATCTGGAAATGCTCTTTTTTACGTAGAGTTCACAAATAACACATGTCACAGCCATAATGTAAGTAAATATATGTATTTTTAAATATACATATATGAGTATTAATATACATCTATATGATGTAATTCCAAATCTACTTATTCTTATTCTTCAATTTCGGTTCAAAATAAGAATAATGATAGTAACTTACAGGAGAGGAGAGACAAGAATATGATTAGTATTAAAGACGCTAACTGACAGAAGCATCTTGGAATATGGAAGGTAATTGGAAGGTTACTGATGCCGCAGAGAGTATTATACCACGAATCATTGCATAAGGCAGAGGAATAAAAAGATTGATTAGTAAATAACTGCAAAGCAAGACAAAGAAGTTTGGATTGTGGTTAGCAGAGAGAAAAAAGAATAATCTAAAGGTATAATCGATGAATAATTAGGAGGAAGGGGCAAAACGAACAAATTCTGATGAAATGATTAGGCTGAAATGGAAAGAAACTGTAGGAACAGAATGTAATTTATAGTGGAGGAAGAAAAACTAATGAGCAAATAAGCCTAGAAAAATAAATGCAGATGGGGAGATTCTCTCCGAAGACTGCCGTCAATTTCTCATGTAGTAGTGTGAGGGCTCTTGGATCTATGAGACAGAATAGAGGCAAAAACAAATAATATAGACGAGTGGAAAAAATACTAAAAACAATTACTTAGATGTGGAAGTGACTATTGACAATGTGAAGAGGGTAATTAAAAAGTTTATGAATGGAACTGTTCAAGGAGCTGTTGTGATTACAAGCGGGAGATGTGCATTGTGATGATAAAATGAGTGAGTAGCTGACCTTCTTTCAGGATTAGAAGAAGGAAAAAGTCAGATTTAGGTCCATGTGTGCGCGTGAAAGGAAAGACGATAGCGAAGGCTGCGAGAATTATAGGGTTCTAACACTGCTTAATGTGGAAGGATCGTTCAAAAGAATTTACTTCATGAGAGAATTTAGTAAAAATAGGAATTGTTAGGGAAAAAAATTGGGTTCACACAATAAAAATGTCTTCGGTCAAGTTTGGAGGCCGTAGTGTTAGATATTTCGGAAGTAAATGGATAAATAAACGTAATGTGTACGCACTAAACCTAAAGAAATCTTATGAAAAAATTGATTGATGTACAATACAGAGGACTGACGATCTGTTAGAATAAAGTTGTTATTAAGATCGAGTACAAGTTGAAGGTTACAGCTATTTAGCTGATTGATTCATGATGCATATTCATGACAGTCATTGATAATGACTTATTAAAGAGCTGTCCAGTTGACATTTGATAGTAATACACTAATGATTAGACCTGTGAATGTATATAAACATCATATATTGACTAGACAAGTATTAGAATTCAGTGAAGGTTATATGTTTTACTCTACCTTTTTTTTATTTCTTCTTGCGTAACTACGAGACAGATTAGGTAAATTAACAACTAATTCTCAAGAGAAATCTCCTGATTTCACTGGACATCGCCAAAGGGCTTTCAAATTACTCCAATATCTCGAGACGTCTCGTGACCTGATTCCTAATGGAGGAAGTCCAAGAAAGCCGAAAGCTCCGGAACATTACTTGAAGCGGCTTCCTTAATGTTAATACGCGACTCCCTTTAGGAAACTGAATGAAAGCCTAATGGTTTATTAGACTTCAAAATCAATGGTTGGTCCTTGGTACTGGCAATTGTCATTAATTTAAAAACAGATGAAATAGAATTATTTAGATTAGGATAGTATAAATAGAAATGATATATCTCACTTCCTATTTATTATGTAAAAAAAACTTTTAGTTAGTAGAATAATTATACAAAGAACATGCTCAGTATAATATGGGAACTTGTAAAAAGAATGATGAATTTATATAAAAACTGTTTCAAATACCTACATTTAAAAATATACATTATGTACGACATGTTCCTCGAATATGTTATTTCTAACGAATTCAGTAAAAATCAAATAGCCGTCTATATAAGAAACAGGATTAATGCACTATTTAAGAATAAAGATAATAATATTGATGCTGCCGCAAGACACCAAGGACATTTTGTAGCTGATGAACTGGAAGTCTCGTTCAGTGGAGGACTGAGAATGTCTGGGATTCGCTCAACTCTTTGGATGAAAATCGTCTTCATTGCCTTTAAGCGGGATAATTAATTGAATAGAAAAAACTCCAAATTTCAGTCAGCGTGGTTGAAAAATATTCATAATTAATGAAGCAGATAGCTAGATCATACTAATTATTGAATACCTTAGAGAAAAACTGAGTAGTCAGCTGAGCCTCCTCAGGAAATTTAACTCTCTTTATAATACGACGACAAGGTGAAATACAATTCATAGTTGATAGCAACATTCGAACATTCTACCTCTAAAACTATTAACACGTCACGAAATGAACTGAATGATAGACAATTAGACACAATATCCCAATGAAAAAGCAAAGCGTACTTTAATATACCTACGTTCCTAACTGATATCTTTGTCATTTAGTATGGTCCTATTATATTAATTAGCAGTCTTGTTATTTATCCATATTTTTTTATTTTCATCTTGATTAAGCTTTTTTCCGTCAATTCCAACTTCAATGCAGTTTATCTCTAAAAGGGTAATTACAATAATAAGGAAAAGTTTGCATTCACGGATTAATACGTAGGCGGAATCATAAGGCTCGGGAAAGAGCAGAAGCGCGAAATAACGAGCATTGGGTGGTCAAAGGATTTTTAAGATAAAATTGGAAAATGTAGATTAGTATCCATTAATTACATTTGCACAAAATTTCATTTTTATACCTTTATTTGCCCAATAAGAACTTTATTCTAAGGGGTCCACAATAATAAAAACACGTTACAAGTCTGTGTATAGTTTTTAAAACTCTTTACAAAAAGCTTTCGAACCCTTCCCTGGGTTCATCTTCAGTCCAAATGAACAATTAGGTACACCAGGTACTGAGGTGAATTTAAGATACAAGAGTCATTGAAGATTGTTGACACCAGTTGTTAGCTCGTTTATGGACCAGGTTAGGAAGAAAGAGGGCAGTTAATTCCAACTAGGTGATTTCCTCGCCCCTATCAATCCTTCTGGCTGCAATTCTGTTAGACCTACACAACGTTGTAGGAAGTACTTCATCCGAGGGCGTAGATTGGGCACTGTAACCAGACTTCCCTGGGGCAGCGGTTACCTGGACAGGGAGAGGCAAGGCGAAAGCAGCATCAGGAGAGGGAAAAACAGAGCCTGTCCTACAGTTAAAATCTTAAAAAACATACTAGTAATATAAAAATTAACAAATGGGTCTCTGTTGACAAGTGACTTGTTTTCTTTGAATGATTCTCCTAAACTTATAGCAGCACCCTCGACTAGTCGTCTAACATTTACATTGTTACTTTTAAAGATAATTTTAGCCTCGTTCCAGTTGGGTCTATGATCATTACTGAATGCATGTGCTACTTTTTGCTCTCTTTTGTGATTGTAGTTCATAAGCTCCCTTGTGTTCACCAAAACGTATATCTAGTCCCCGTCCACTTTCGCCAAAATATTACTACTACAATCCATACATGGTAGTAGTAAACTCCTGGGACTATGGGATTTAGATTTTAATCGCTTGACCGTTCTGTGACCTCATGGGCTATATATATATATATATATATATATATATATATATATATATATATATATATATATATATATATATATATATATATATATATATATATATATATATATATATAATGTTTATTGGGACAACGATGTGAGAAGCATTTATATGTATACGTACATATGCATAAGTTTCTTTACACGAAGCTTCTATTTTTCCTCTTCAGCCCCAGTGCCTGCATTTCAGCTGCGTTCTTCATGGTGTCTTGTTATTATGGAGAATATTCAACAACTGAAGCCATTGATTCCCTCTTACCAGGCTAACAAATAGTTAAGACTCCCTTAGACAATTTAACTTCAGACAAACCTTAGACATTAGATACCTCTAATTGTTTCGAATTTAACTTCCTCGAAGACCAAAATCGTGATTCGGAAATTAAAATTTCTATATACCTTGTGCATGTTTTTTGTGTGTATTGCTATTACTTTCTCTTCTCCATATACTTGTGTATTATTTTCAAAATTTTTCATTCATAGATCTTGATCTTAGAATATTCATTTAGCGCATTAACACCGGATAAATTGGATATTGCTAACGTTATTGTTCCCTTAATATCGTCTAAAAAAATATTCTTAATTCCATAAAAATTTTACGTAATTGTTTAAATATCATTTTATAAACACTTCGTTTTCCAGTATCCGTTGAATCATTCACTTATTCATATTACTTTTTCAGATTCATTCATCGGTGCCCCAATAAAAACATGAATCTTTATCATAGAAATTCAGTCCCAAAGTTTTGAAGCTTGTGGCATCAACACGTTGCGGCTTCCAACTCTGAAGTGCCTGAAATATAGTATGGAGGAATTCAACTTTTCTCGATAAAAGAATCATAAAATAATTAATGAGAAATTCATTACTAAGAACTGTAACACGGTATGAAAAGAGTCTGAATGTAAGGTTAGGGTAAGGAATTAGGACACAACTTTGGTTACATGTATGATACCCAACAAACCTATGTAATTTTGTCAACTTTTGCGTAAATTATTAGTAGGAAGTCAGTCAACATTTGTTATTAGTCAGTTTATATAATTGTTCCGTAAACTGAAGACTACATGCTATCACAGGAAAGGGCCTTGAGTCTCGCCTCTTTCCTGACCCCGACCTGGATCCACTCCAGACCTTATGCTGGATATCCTAGGCATAAGCAACTTGTTCGGCATGCCCAAGCCGGAGACAGTGCCAGAGTCTGCACTTGCCCTACAGCAGTGTGAAACAGCTTTCAGTTTGGACAGTATGTGTTTGGCCTGACAAAAACCCAGTCTTAGAGCTGGAACAACCATATTTCAGCTGGTTTAGTATGCTTTGGCCAGAAGTAGAGACAGTGCCAAGACAAGGCCTGTCACAGAACCGAGCCTGAAACCATCTTCCATTCTCCCTTCAGGAGATCCAATTCCCTCTCAGCCTCCATCTGAAGTGGATGATCTTCCCAGCATTGTCACCGAGGTATTGCCAGGCCAATTGAACACACTGATCCGGCAGTACTCAGACTGTCACAGATGTGTGCCATTTCCAAATTCAAATCCTGTGGTTGAGTATGCCTTAGTGCCAGTTCCAGAGCAAAGTCCCTCATGTCTCTTCAGGAGATCTTGCGAACTGCAAATCCTGCACCACAAAAGAGTTCATCCTCCTCTCCTAAG
>NC_087220.1:23228204-23235704 GCF_015104395.2 Macrobrachium nipponense | reverse complement strand
AGCCCACAGTCATCAGATGCTCCAGCTGCAGGATCTGTTTAAAGGATTAGCTTTGTGAAAGTATATCATGTGTAGCCAGTTTTAAGTTATCCTTTGGCAAAAATTCTTTCCTCATTTCTCAAAGGTAGGTAATAAATTTAAATGGGAATGTAAGTTACATTTATGTTACAGTAATGGACATTAAAGTGATGCTTATCAGCTTGTTATTACTCAGACATATGTGTGCAATAGATTATGCAATGATTCACTAACATGAAATGTCAGGTGTCATAACAGAGCACAGGCACATAACATTAGCTGACAGTGCACTGAGCAATTAGTATGGCACATTGTTTTTTTCTTGAGAACACCTATGGAACGGGCATAGCAGGCCTTTTTCACATATGAATGCTAAAATCTTCATGAACTTGCAGAGAAATACAAATTTAATGGCTTAATCAGTGGTTAGAACGTGTGGCATACCCAATGATTAAGGGCTTTTCGCTTTGGTTATGAGGGTGATGGAATACACCAACAGGGGTTTGGGGTTTTCTTCAGATCTATATCTAATTTCTCGTAGTACCCATAATTGTGGTGTAGGGCAGATATTGTGATGACAGTGCATGATAGCTATCCAGATGTAAACATTTATTTAATTCAAGTTCAGGCACAGGTCTTGTCTGGAAAACTCGTTACTGACTTCTGTTTGACTGGCCATAGGTAGCTGGCATGGCTAGGACATATGTTAGGAGTTCCCTTTTGGCATACAACTTAAATGTGTAGTGGCCTTTAATATCGTCCTTCAGTTATGAGTCAACAAGATAAAAAAGATTCCACATGGGAGTCCAAAGCCATAGGGAAGCTTCCTTTACTAAAAAATACTGCCAATGTTATAACATCCGCTTTATAATGGAGTATATAACCAGGATTCCAACATATGTCTTCCCTGAATGGATATGGAATGTGTGCCATATGCTATAATAGCTAACATTCAGTGAAACTATTACCTAGTGTTCCTTGTGGCAAGCTACACGTACAAAACTTGAAATGTGCAACCCAGGTACCACTAAATAATAGTTATTCCTATAAGGAGAGAGATGGAGAAATTGCAAACCACTTGGAGATGCTTCCATCGTCACTCAAACCCTAAGATAAAATCCCAGAAATGCTCTACTATCAAGTATACACAGTCTGAATACGTCTTTCACATCATGTCCTACATGAAAATGTATACAAAGCATCACCTTCTCATAATGACCAACATATGAAAATTGGAAACTATAACAAGTCCTAAAGACATCAATATTCCTATAAGAAAACACCCTAGCTTCTCTAATACATAAGGCCCACAAAGAAATAAATGTAGTCTCACATTTAATGCAACATCCAATACTTGGCCCACTGTGTAGATAGGTCTTATCAAGATGTAATTTTCAAAGAGATTGTTGCGCAAAATTATGGTTGGGCTGTTAGTAGTAACTTTGCAGAGCTACATCACCTACCAGTAGCATCACAGTGATCCAAATAACGAACGTGTGTGGTTCCTTCGAGTGCTGCATTTCTAAACACAAATCTTCGTTAATGTAGATCATCAGGTATTTCTACATCAACCAAATTGTGAAAATCCCTAATGCAGTTCAACCACCTCCAATTTCAACAACACTGCAGATTCTCACCTAATATCAACAACTAGGATTCAAAATATCCAGATCATTAGTAGCCTTCCCTGAAAAAATCTACTCAGTAGCAACAATTTAACCTTTAATGTTGAATCACCCAGATGGTACATGAAGGTAAGCAGACGACCAATCAATTAAAAGTTGATGACCATCACTTTTACTGTCCCAGACTAGTGTATGAATGTGACCAATAACCCTATTTTTATCCATTTCATCCCATCGTATACCGTGTTCCATTGTGACCGACTCCTGCTATAATAATGAATGAACAAATCTTTCACTTATGTCTTCACTTATATTAAATGAAGAAATCAGATTACGTTTGCAATCCACATGAAAGAACAACTTGCAAATGATAATTGGAAAACTTGCAGTTATTCTCTGTGTGGGAGATAGTAAACTATTAGACCATAACTTTATAAAACTTAGCCATTTGCTGTACAAAATAAAGGCATGCACACAATTCGGTTTTACTTACAGCATACTACAGCAGAGTTGCCACACTGTACACAGCTAGAGTTGTCTTTTTAATTTGTGCGGCCATTGCTTTAGCAACAGTATTCTGAAATTGGAAGATTTTTAGTAATAACTATACAGAACAGCGTAAAATGTCCTGAATGTCATCCAACAACTTAATAAAGGTAAATGGCAACATAGCAGTTACAGTACATGAATTAATGCCTAACCTACACATTTGAATTTCATGCAAATAAACCGTAAGAAACGAAATATAAGAAAGGCAATAATTAAAACATATATAAAAAGACTCATAATGATCATCAGAGGAGGGGTTGAAGTTTCATTTTTATGAAATTTGGCTGGATATGATGCAAGTCACAAGTTTTTCATCAGATTCTTTAACTCTTCCTACATAAATGATGATAAAATTACAATTTTAGCCTCTCAGGTATTACAATAAATTGCCATATATATAACTATAAAACCAAATATTCAAGGGACCTCTGGTGACAGAAAGTCCGGCAGATTTTAAAAGCAAAGAAAAGTAGTGTGATAGAAAAAACAATATGCAGAGACGTGGCCTGATGAGACTCAATCCACATTTGACTTGGACTCAATCTAGCATGACTTGACCAGGAAAGTGGAAAACATTTACAAAGAATAAACCTATATATATATATATATATATATATATATATATATATATATATATATATATATATATATATATATGTATATATATATATATATATATATATATATATATATATATATATATATATATATATATATATATATATATATATATATATATATATATACATATATATATATATATATATATATATATATATATATATATATATATATATATATATATATATATATATATATATATATATATATATATATATATATATATATATATATATATATATATATATATATATATATATATATATATATATATATATATATATATATATCTAATAATTTATAACAGCAACTGCCGGTACAGAGTCAAATGATGGAATCGGCCTTAATAAAAGAGAAGCAGGTAATGAACATCTCAAAAGGGAATTGGACATCGGACATCGTCGACGCAGTGTTCATTCAACCAACGCTTAAGAAGATTAAAGGAAGATTATCAGCGGGGGTGACTTAATTGGCTTACTTGTGGACGAATCTCTTGGTATAAATACCACCTTTTCTGTAAACTTTTCTCATTCATATACCTGAAGAGAGAGACAGCAGTCTCTGAAATATAGTACTTTCTCTCTACATTTTGGGTGTTTTTATGGGCTCCTTTTATTAGATATCTATATATATATATATATATATATATATATATATATATAGATATATATATATATATATATATATATATATATATATATATATTTATATATATATATATATATATATATATATATATATATATATATATATATATATTATATATATATATATATATATATATATATATATATATATATATATATATATATATATATTATATATATATATATATATATATATATCTATATATATATATTATATATATATATATATATATATATTTTGAAAAATAAGAATGTGATTGGAAGGACTTGGTTGTCTGAATACCTTTGCAAAGCATGGGTCGACATCAAGGGTCAAAGGAGAGAACAATGCACTAGGCACGATTATTGTATGACCAGAGAATAAAGTCTCAGAAGGGGCGAAAAATGTACAGGTATACCACTGGGAAGAGATTTTGAAATATCAATGGAGGTGGTGAATATGGGAATGAATGGAGAAAATTGAAAAGCCAAGTCTCATGTATTAAAGTGAAGTGTTGAAGTCTGATTGTGTATAAAAAAGTAAAGATTGAAGTTTCGAAGATGAATTGTTTTTGCCCCAGTAAATAAAATCGCTCAAAAACAAAAAAAACAAAAAAAAAAAAAAAATAGCTCGAAAAAGGTGAACAAAAGGACAATCATGAAGCAAGACTGGAGGATGCGGTTGGTGGTCCACACGAGTGCCTATTTCGAAAGAGCTAGGAAGAAGGAGAAGACCAGAATGAGAAAGTTTGAATCGTTCACTATAGTTTGGAGTGCTCTGTACCGGAGTTTTTCAATAATTAGACAGTGCTTATCGTATATATATAGATATATATATATAATATATAAAATATATATATATATATATATATATATATATATATATATATATATATATATATATGTATATCTATATATATATATATATATATATATATATATATATATATATATATATATATATGTATATATATATATATATATATATATATATATATGATATATAGATATATATATATATATATATATATATATATATATATATATATATATATATATATAATATATATATATATAGGGATATATATATATATATGTATATATATATATATATATATAGATTATAATATATATATATATATATATATATACATATATATCTATATATAGAAACCATAGTTCTCTCCTTATTGTAAGGCAGATATAATGTTAATGTTTGCCTATTTTAAATATTTTTTCTATTTGATGAAATATAGTTTCAAATGAAGTATGAAAAAATAATTTATTTGTCGGTAAAAGTACATTTCTATGTATTATCACAGAATAAAAATCTATGAAATGTTATTTTCATGTGGAGGCTGTGAATACATTTGCCCGTAATCCATTAGTGAAATATTAATTCATCTGTCAGCGTCGTATCAGTGGATGTTGTTCAACGTAATATTATTGTCATATCATTGAGAACTGATACCCCAAAGTCCGTTAATGATTAATGTTCACCCGCCACAAAGTCAGAATACTCAAATCATGTTAATTATGACGCACAACTAGAGCGAATGACAGGCTTACTGATGCAGACAGATAAAGGATTAGTAATATATATAATATATATATATATATATATATAATATACATATATATATCATATATATATTACTAATCCTTCATCTGTTCTGCATCAGTAAGCCTGTCATTCGCTCTAGTTGTGCGTCATAATTAACATGATTTGAGTTATTCTGACTTTGCGGGTGAACATTAATCATTAACGGACTTTGGGGATCAGTTCTCAATGATATGACAAATAATATTACGTTGAACCAACATCCACTAGAACGACCGCTGACAGATGAATTATATTTCACTAATGGATTACGGCAAATGTATCACAGCCTCCACATAAAAATAACATTTCATAGATTTTTATTCTGTGATAATACATAGAAATGTACTTTTACCGACAAATAAATTATTTTTCATACTTCATTTGAAAACTATATTTCATCAAATAGAAAAATATTTAAATAGGCAAACATTAACATTATATCTACCTTACAATAAGGAGAGAACTATGGTTTCTATATTTAAATTATACTTTATGTAGTAACGAAGTAAATATTGCATTTAAAATGTCTCCCTTCCCAGGAACCTTTGATTTTGCTTTTATTATTTGAAACTGCTTTCGCTGTATTCAAATCACATTGGTATTCAATTATCCAACTTAGGAACTAAGTATAAAAGGACTTGAAAAGACACTTTAATTACTCCACCGGCTAAAGCATAAAATAGTATAGACAGTGTAACAAAAGGAGAGAAATTGTAAATATAGAAGTAAAATAAAAATGATGAACCTGGTAAAGCAAATGCTGTTCCTCTAGCACAAAAGGTAGAGCAACAGAGAGAAAAAAAATTTATAAATAAAAAAAAGGAAGCCTGAGTACAGCCAGTTCATTTAGGAAACAAGATCTTAATGTTAACAATTTGTAATACTCTAACTTTCACTGTAAAAGGTGAGATATTTCACGCTACTTCGTTTGACCAAATCAGTATTTTCATGTTTTATCGCAAATAATTTCGAAGCCTTTAAATAATCTTTCTTTCAAACTTTTCTGCTTCAGAGACTGTATTATCTTTAAAGGGCTGAAATTGTAAAAAAAAAAAAAAAAAAAAAAAAAAACAAAAAAAAAAAAAAAAAAAAAAAAAAAAACACAGACGCAATGCAAATAAAACTCTCCTTTTGCTATTAAAAATGAGATAATATTTGTTATACTTAATTCAGCCTCTTTCTCATTGCCCCACTGCCATTGAAGACTACAGTATATTCTCGAAATATATCAAATTTATTTTGTGTTAAACGGTGAATTATGAAGTTGTATGAGTTATGGGAAAACTATGAAAATGATCTTTTCTCGTGTAATTGATGATTATACATATTATATCTTTTTACATATCTCAGTATTTCCTGCCTCCCTCCTCATTATATCCAGTAAATTACCAAGAAATAAAGCAGTCTGTTATTATCTGCTATTGAACTTTTGCTCTCTCTCTCTCTCTCTCTCTCTCTCTCTCTCTCTTCTCTCTCTCTCTCTCTCTCTCTCGTTATGTTTATTTGCTGTTCAATAATAATATCCGCGAGGCAAAACCTATAGAGCCAAATAAGCATCGAGTTCAACTTCTGTCTGGTAAATTTTCCAGTTCTTGCTTACTTAATAGGAAACGAGAAAAAGTCCTCGATGTTCACGAGTATGTATTTCAGTTTCTCGTTTCAGTAAATCAAAGATGATGACTATCCTACCATCTTAATGTCAATAATATTTTCCTGACTTAGCGTTAAACAGAATTTTGATATGGTTGCCAAGTCGGGGTAATTTCAAAGAAGGAGTTATAAGGTCTCCACCAAGTGTCATTTTCTTTTTAATAGCTATGTTTCTCGTGGAGCGGAACTTTTTTTTTATATAAGGCAGTATTTGTGTGTGTATATATTTGCTTTTAAATTACAGTTGTGTATTCTTCTCAAATACTATTGCAGTGATACATACGAATCCTTTCAATATTTCTACCATTAATTCTATTCAATAGGGTTACAATGTTTTTTATTGGATAATAGTTTTTTATTCTTTATGTAAAATGCATAATACATGAAACATATTCACTTTATTCACACTATTTTATTTCAATAATTATCTTTTTATTTCAATGGTAGGATGATACACAGATCAAAAGGTAAAGGAATGACGAAAGAATGTTCTGGAATAATTAACAATGGCAAAATGCGCTAATTGTGAAGTGAATAAGCTTTTCATTTTATGGAGTTTGTTTCACATTCTTTTGCTATTACTATCATTATTATCAAAATTTTAAAGAATAAGCCTGAAAAGTTTCTTAAAGATAACTCTTGCCTTCCTGCGGTGATAGCTCTGCTGCAGGCGCTGTGGAAAGCATCGATATCTGGCTGGAGGGTTCCTGGGGAAGCTGTCTGTCTGCGTTTGTAGAACATCTAATTCTATCTTTATTTCTCTCTTCTCTTCCTTTTTCTCTTCCTGGTGGCGGAGCACCAGTGTCAT
>NC_087220.1:23218204-23220704 GCF_015104395.2 Macrobrachium nipponense | reverse complement strand
CGATATATATATTATATATATAGGATAATAATATATATATCTTATATTATATATATATATATATATTATATATATAATATATATTATTTATTTTATATTTAGAAAGAGAGAGAGAGAGAGAGAGAGAGAGAGAGAGAGAGAGAGAGAGATTGGCTGATCCCAAGGCACGTCCAAGTGAAATGCAGCGTGATTTATCAATGAGCAGAATGTGTGTTCAGCCAGCTAGACACGGTTTCATGTGAAAAAAAGTTATAAACCTGATGCAACAACCTCTTGTGGATATTGAAGGAAGCTCCAAAAAGAACAGAAATCAGCGCCCACACATAAGTATATGTACTGTTGGATCAGGTCTCAAGAATTGCTCTTGGAACGAGAGTCCTTGCTAATCTAAAACATTACACACTGTCCTCATATTCCTCAGGGATTCACTTATAGTCCAAAGTTCAATGATCGCAGTATGTAATGCCTCGTGCAATTGTTGCATATCTTCTAATATTTATGCATATTTTGGTCTATACCTACAGCATGATAATAATTATTTCCTATTGATCAAAATAATGAGACAACCAGTTTTTGGAATTTCACCTTTGTGGAATTATGAATTTAACGCTTTCTTTAATATAGTTCTTAGTCATTTTAAACCTACGGAATTCTGGCCGACTTATTATGGGCGAATTTTCGGAGCAGACGTGAACAGTTCCGCATTGTTTTGAAAAAAAATGAGACTTTATCCAAAAACCAAAACCAAAAAAAAAAAAAAAAAAATATCAGTGTTGTGAGGCCATGTCACTTTCCTGTGTAAAGGGATAATAGAGTACGGATCTCTTTACCATGAATCCAAAATGTGAAGAGACGGAATATTAGCGCGATACTGAATAATGTTAGCTATATTCTCATGCAGAAGTCATTCATGGCAATGAAAAACTTGATGATTCTAACACAAAAGAAAATCAGCGTTACTTGAAAAAATTTAAGAGCAATGACAAAGTATGTAGAGGTTAAAAGCGAAATATATTTGTGAGGCTTAGGTTTTATGCATTTAATAATTTAAAAAAAAAGTTTTTGCCTTTGGTATTTTAGCAAAAGCATAATGTGAGGATAAATTGCATTTCTATATCCTCATAAAACATTCTGACAGTTACAATGTATTGGCTGTGGATATTAAAGACATCCTTACTTTATCAAAAATGCTTTTATCTGCAGAAAATCCAAGTGTTATCAGACCTAATCATTTGAAAACGAAGTCTCCTGAAGATCGACAAATAATTCGAATCTACTTTTCAACCCCCAGTACAACCCCATCACCTGTCATCTCAACTAGGAAACTTCCAAGTCACTTGAAGAAGTTGTAGGGAACCGAAATATAGATCATTACGCAGTATATGCCCTTTCCGTTCGAGATACAACGAACTCGTTGCTAAGGAAAGCTTCGCTTCCTCACCGTTCAATTCTAGCGAGATAAATGAGTTGACTCTACCCTGGCAACGGAAATCTGTGTCGAGGATTCCGGACATTGACAGAACCCTGAAGGTTTCCAGAGCTGTGTCCTCACTAATTGAATCTTCTTGTTATACTCTACACATTCCATAAGACTGGTGCATTCAGCATCTTTATACTTTTTAATATATTAAGAACAATCATTTTCTTTGAGTCGCTGAGGGGAAACTAATGTTTTTCTTTCAAAAAAAGTGAGAGATAGAGGCGGTAATCTGAAAATGAACCACTCCCTTATGGAAAGCTTTGACATCATTAAAGAAAACAGTAGGGTGACTACAGTTTCCTTAACTGGAATATAAATTTCTGAAAAATTACCGAAATTCTCAAGACTCATAGGTTATTCACATTTGTTTAGAAATTTAAGTTCATTTTCACATCTCAAGAACAATATCCATTTTTATGTCTGAGACCTCTTCATCTCAGAAAACGATGGGTCTGACTAAAACTGAGAAGTCAGGCCGGTAATTATTCAACGAGCGAATAAATAGGATATTCTGTTTGCTTTTGCTTATTTGTTTCCATTTTCCTCTTTACAATATCTTGTGTCAATACAAAATTTTATGCCATAGATAAAGGATCAACACATTCCGCCTTAAGTAACAAGATTCGTTAATTTTACACGTGCCATCTTTAACTACGTGTCAGTCTGTGTATATTTAGATGAACTCGAATTGAAAGGAGTTTCGTATGCATTACTAAAATAGATAAATAAATAAATAAATAAATAAATAAATAAATAAATAAATAAATAAAATGACTGAAACACGATTAATTAGGTAGAGTCATAAAATTCAAGTATATATGGATTATCGATATTAATGGACGACACCTTATTAAAAAAACCAATTTTTGTTACTTAGAAAATAGAGTTATTGAAAAAGTGATAAATCTTTCGTATCTTTTTTAGCAAAAAAGATGGATACCACAGAGAGAGAGAGAGAGAGAGAGAGAGAGAGAGAGAGAGAGAGCAGAGAGAGAGAGAATGAGATTATTATAAGTTCAC
>NC_087220.1:23213353-23217704 GCF_015104395.2 Macrobrachium nipponense | reverse complement strand
TTTAACTTTCAGGGCATCTGTGTACGTATTAAACAGGTATGGGGAGAGAATGGTCTCTTACCGGGGGCCGTTTACGAAGCCGAACTTGCACGACAGTACGTTACCCCTTTTGACATAGAATTCGCTAGTTTCTTATGCATAAGAGTAAGGAAAACGTGGAGAAACAACATGTTGCCGTGTTGTTGGAACTGAGTCACCTATTCCACCGGATCTACAATGTTTTCCTGGATGTTTGCCCTGCACTTTCTGGTGCGACTTAGATCGAGAGGAATTCTATATTAAGTGATATTTGTAGCTTAATATTTGTAAATCGTAGTTATCTGTCTCTTGTGAAGATTAATTAGGCAAAATCTGTGTAATGCGCATAGATGTGTTATTATCTTTAGAAGTAATAATGGAAGAAAAAATTCAATAATTACCAAGTCATGCAATTTAATTTGATTAATATCTCTTGAGAGAGGTAGTTATTACAACACTTGTATTCGATGAATGATAAAATTAATAATAATGATGTTGATTTAGTATCATTAAAGACAATAATTATGTTTACTGATATTTTTATAGGCAAATATTTCCATTATTAAATTAAAACTTCTTTTTCGTATTATATACTAAATGCATAATCAGATTAAATTTTTTCTTATTATGTAGTACTAACAAAAGAAAGAAGAAATGCGTTGAAACCTCCCGTAGTGAAAGGCGGGAAAATTTCCTGGAATATTGAAGAAAAGGACCTTAAAATGCATTGCGTGTCATGGGAGGCGAGAAGGAAATTTATCGTTAACTTGAGTGCAGATCCTCTTATTACGTATAGCAGAAGGAGGAGGAAGAGGATGATGAGGAGGAGGAGGAGGAGGAAGAGCAGGAGGACGAGGAGCAGCAGGAACAGGAGCAGGAGAGAGAGAGAGAGAGAGAGAGAGAGAGAGAGAGAGAGAGAGAGAGAGAGATTTCGAAATTTCATCATCAAGTTAAACGACGATCTTAATATTTGTTCCTTCTCTCCCCTTATCAAGAATAACCCCACGATTTTTTTTTTTTTTTCATTATTTTTTTTCACCCTTCTGACTGATAAGGGTATTTGCTAATCCACCTCTTAATCATATGTTGCTCCTGTTTATATTAATATGTTTTCATTGGTGCGTGACCTTAAATTCCTTTTGAGTTTGGGTGGATATTTTCAGGGAGTGCATAGGTATACCTTTTGAGTCACCAGTAGCCACTGAGTTCCTTACTCAGGTTCACGTGAGTCGAGGGAGCCATATCCACTCCTTTATGACGTCCATATTTGGTCATTATATGATTATGGGGGAGGTACAGTGACCCGTCAATTGCCTCGTTTGCTAATCAGCTTCTTTTATCCTTAAAAGTGCAGAACAAAACAGATACCATGAACAGGGAAGAAGGAAAAGGAATAATGTTTTAGAATTACTGGAATGAAAAGTCTCTCTCTCTCTCTCTCTCTCTCTCTCTCTCTCTCTCTCTCTCTCTCTCTCTCATATGCTGAGATCTCATTCAGTCTCCATTGACAAAATGAGGCAGAAAATTGAAGAATGGTTTTGGAATTTATGTTTATCAACAAATGTCATTACTATACTAGACTTCAGAGTGGAAATGACCCCATTTACCCTCAAAAAAAATGAATGAATAAAATGAAATAAAATAAAAATAAAATAAAAGAAAAAAAGAAAAAAGTGGTTATGTGGTTTGCCTTTAATTTACTGACAAACGCAAATATGAATATGCTTACCGGTATAGGTAAGGAGATGTAATTGATTTCCCATAATACCTGTGAAAATATCTGTCCTGAAAGTGAAAAAGGATTTAAAGTCCTCCATTCTGATTCCTAAAAGGCTGAAACCTTCATACTCCTAGACTAGATAATCATTTCATAAACCAGGATTTTTATTACATTAAATGACATGTTTAAAGACTCAGTAGATACCAATTGTCCGGCATATAATTACTGATCCAATAAGTTATGGTCAAGCACATTTGTTGAGGCTGAAAAAAACATTGTAAAGAAGACAAAGCAAACACAGAAGTAAATCACACGTAAGGTGATGTAAACAAAAAATGGTTTTTATGTTGATGTTACCGTCCATCGTAAGATCGTGACTGCCAGATTCTCTCGTATTGCTTACATCCGTTACATTTTTATAAAAATATCTACTAATTACGTCATGCTTCCCCCATCATTGCTATCTTTCATACGTCATTTTGACTTCCATGTATATCTTCATTTTTCAGCATAGCAGCTTTTCATTTCTATTATTAATGTTCTTTGCTGAGTCATTTGATTGCTATTAACGAATAATTTGTTATATACAGACAACATTCACTCTTCATTCCATTCCTGACCCCTATTCGTATAAATAAAAATGGACGATTGTCTCAGTAATATGATAGATAGACAACAACAAAACAACAAAAAGCTCTCTCTATATGCAATTCGACCTTTCGTTAAAAATAAACATCGTGGAAATGGAAAAAAAGCTTCTGAGTTCTGGTTAAGACGTCCCTTTTTATTTTATCATTGAACATTTGGTTTATTAGACTGACTACAGAATATTTCATTACCTTAATTAATTAAAGTTTGTTAATGTAGTTTCCTCTTCTTTAGGAGGCAAACCATATTCTGCTGTTAATTCTGTGACTGACATATACCGTTCAGAGTCTTTCCATGAACAAATAGTTTCTGGTGTGGCCAAGTCTCCTCCTTTTAGTTTTCTGAAAAGAAAACTGTTGTGCAGGCTTTGTTCCTCCGTCCTCACTTTATCTGTCCGCCCTCAGATCTTAAAGGGTACTGAGGCCAAGAGAGGGCTGCAAATTGGTTTGTTGATCAGGCAAAAAACAGTTGTGTGGCGGCAGCTGTAATGCTTAGTAGATTGATCAATGGGCTGCCCCAAGATATCAGATCGTTGGACAACGTTGCTTCATCCAAGATGAAACTGAAGACGGACTTGTTCAACGTCTGATGCATGGTCTAGATTCGACATCGATCAAAACAGAACCTGTCCGGATGAGCATTTAGAAATGAAATAAAATGACTAGTATCCATTTTTACATGTTTGAAGTAATGTCAGAATAGAGAATAATGACAAGAAGAATCATATGCCAAAACGACATATTATTAATCAATTTTAATCCCTGATATCAGTATTATTCTTATTACAGTGAAAGAAATGTTGTCAAATATGTATTCCAATCGTCTGATTGTTTTCCTTGACCTTCAAAACCTACATTTAGACACCAAGAATTCACCAGTAGCTCTGACAGAACCAAACTTATGACGATTTTAGGTTTGAAGAATCTCATCGGCGGCCATATTGGATTTCGCTGCCTAGCGGAGTTAGCCCAAACTTTCGAGAGGGAGATGGGAGCTTATTTTGTTTATTTTGACCCCATAATCAATTTATCAGGAAAAATGGTCACGGGGTCAATGGCAGGGTCCTCTACTATTGTTCAACTTCTACTATACTACTAATGATAATATTAGTGAGAATTCTGAACTCCAGTATGGTGTTTCGTACTGGGGACACCTGCAGAGTATGGCTTTTGAATGTCCTTCAACAATAAACAATAATATGGAACAAGCTTCCAAAGAATAGGTTGGTTTCAACCTCCCACCACAGACCCCCACACGGTGGCAGTAACCGATGATACAGAACCAGTGATTTTTCATCGATCTTGGGGAGGCCCGAACTTGTCCTCTTTGGCAGAACTAACCTCAGGGGCTTCACCCTTTGGCTAAAAGAGACGGTTTCAGGGATAATAAAGGGAGGAGGATTCCATGTTTTATGGTTTCAGTCCTCACAGGTGAGTCCAGCTAACACCTGTGCATGATATGGTTCTGATCTTTATTGGGAAGTAGCCGGTAATAAACACAAAAAAAATTCTCCGAAAAAGTCACAATTTTGGCAAGCAAAAAAATCACATTCATTAATGGTGGCAATTAAAACAAAATATTTTGGGTCTTTCATAGATAGTGACACCCAGGATCCATACGTCTGTATGGATCCTGGTGACACCCAAGGATTTTCAGGAGTCGTTGTCTAGGATTAATGTTTCTTGGTGGTCATTTTCTTTACGATATGTATAGTCTTTTGTGTAGGTTTCCATGGTAATACCCAACAGGTTTGTACTTAACACGCTGCACAAGTGGATAATTTTGGTTTAATGGAAACGATCTATATTATTTCGCCAATCCATATAGAGTAACCTTTAGCATTATTATACAAACCCATTTTTCGTTAGAAAGAAGTCAAAGTAAATCCATATCGGATTTATGGTGTCTTTCCTGCAGTTACTTAAAACTTCGTCTCAGTTTCTTTCAGATCTTACTTTCGCAGAA
>NC_087220.1:23145853-23208353 GCF_015104395.2 Macrobrachium nipponense | reverse complement strand
CATTGTCATGTATCATAGCTGGCCAGTTCTTTAGTCTGTCTGATGTATTGTCCGTTCATTGGTTTATTGTGCCATTCATCTGTTCTGTTTATCGTTCTCCTGTCTGTATATTTCTGGGTCTTCGTCTACTTTTATCAGACCTTCTTCCATGCGCCCTTGAGCCACTCGTCTTCACTGGTTTTCAGGTATTGCCCTAGATCTCTGTTCTCGATGTCGACGCAGTCCTCAATGCTTAGTAGTCTCTCCCTCCTTCCTTTCGAGTTATGTATAGTTACACCGTATTTACTCTTGGTGTAGTGCTTTGTGTATTGTCATATGTTTCATAGTTTTCTGTCTATGCTGCGGAGTTCTCCCTTCGTCCATTCCACTACCCCTGCGCTGTATTTGATTACTGGATCTGCCCATGTGTTTATGGCTTTTATCATATTTCCAGCGTTGAGTTTTGACTTGAGTATCGCCTTAAGTCTATATATATATATTCTTCCCTGATCGTGTCCTTCCCAGGTATTTGTATCCTGTCTCATCTATGTGTTTGATGTTGTTCCCAACTGGTACCTTTATCCTTTCAGTACTTGTTACTTTGCCCTTTTGTATGTTTATTATTATTATTATTATTATTTTATTATTATTATTATTATTATTATTATTATTATTATTATTATTATTATTATTATTGTTGTTGTTGTTGTTGTTATTAATTTTTCAATAAAAACAAATAATTTTCATTATAATTTTTATATTTCAAATGTCATTTTTATATTTTATATTTTAAATATTATTTTTATAT
Source organism: Macrobrachium nipponense (assembly GCF_015104395.2). Taxonomy (NCBI): domain Eukaryota; kingdom Metazoa; phylum Arthropoda; class Malacostraca; order Decapoda; family Palaemonidae; genus Macrobrachium; species Macrobrachium nipponense. Next base: position 23,207,566 of record NC_087220.1, on the reverse strand, counting down.
TTCAAATTCTACGTTGTTTGTAAGCAGCATAAAACAATTTTAAAACTAAATTCCTTATATAGAATGAATTATTTTTGGTGGCTAGTTGAATTATTTAAACTAATTATCATTTGAGAAAGATAACAAAAAAATCAGTTCAACCATTATGGATACGAAAAAATGTCAACTCTGGAACAAGGATGTTTATGACAAAGAAGACTTTAAACTCACAAAAGATGTACAAACTCCCAACTAGGGATCAAGGTCACACAGAATTAAACGTCCCATTTCAGTGGTTGACTCCAAGGTCAGAGCAAATCCATGGTCACTCTTTAGTATTCTTATTTTACAAGCTCAACAGTTGCTTTATACAAATATAAAACCTCTGACACTCCATGTATGCTGTACTTGCTGGATTCTCCTCTCTTGCTTTTTTCCAAAAACTTCGACAACCATACATTTTCATCAGCCTATGAAACTTTACTCTTTTCACACATCCTCCGAAATTATTCATTTCGGCATTGAAAATAATGTTGTTGTTTTTTTTTTTTTTTTTTAGTTTTTTTTATCCTCCTTATCGCAGCTGTCACAAAGTCAGACATTTTCATATTCCACTGACAACTCATTTTCCAGTCCTCAGATTTTTCATCGACTTACAATGACCCTTCTTTAAATTCCGCTTCCCCCACCTATAAATATATTGCATATTTCTGAGAAACAGCCCACTCTTCTCTGTGACCCTCTTTTGTACCAGATCAATTAAGAGCAATCAAAATTCTTTCATCCAGATAAGCTAAATGCCCCAGAACTATCATGATATCAGGGTTGTCATTTTCACAATTAAGCTCAATATTCAAGTCTTATGAAATTTAATAAATCAGATAAAATGTTATATCCAGCAAAAATTAAAATGTATCACCTCAATGGCTACCCTCGGAACACATGAGGAAATTGAAAATTAAATACATCAAACACATCGAATAAAATTAATGTATCTTTTATAAATCATATCGTATACTACGGAAATAGTTCTTGATAGTTTCAGCTTTTGTCTCTTAGTTCCTGCTTAGCATCCTCAATTCAACTCCATAAAAATATATTCCCTGAACAGTTCCTTCAAGCATTGCAATCTTCTTTCCCACCGTTATCCCTACATTAAGGGGTCGGTTGTCTGATGCTCCTTCTCCACTGCCTTCTATCAAAGGCATCATCCTCCACCAACCTCTTCTCTCCATATCTTCCCTCACTCTATCTCACCATCTAAGTCTCTGCTTCTCTCTCGATCTTCTTCCTCTAACAGGTTCATCCCAAGCCCTCTACACTCCTTCCTGGTCATCCATCCTCAACACATGCCCGTACCAACTCAATCGTGACTCTCTCATCACCTCTGTAATCTTTATTAAGAATGCCTTTCTTCTTATTTCATCATATCCTAATCTCTCAAGCAGCGATACTCCATTAATTCACCTCAGTATTCTCATCTCTGTTCTCCCAAGCTTTACTCCCTCTTTTTTTCTTAGAGGCCATGTTTCTGATCCATATATCAACACTGCTCTTGGCACTGTGCTATAGATCTTGACTATTAGCTTGATTGGCATTTTCTTATCAAATGCATTGCAGTACTCCGTGCATTGCAATACTTACTTCCAAAGATTCTCCTGTCATCGCTCATAACTCTGTACATAACATGCTACCTGTTTTGCTTCACCCATTTATTTCATTCTACGATTTACCTCTAAATTCTCTACATTTTCAATTTTTTCGTACAATTCATCGACCACAGTACTCACTCGATCACGTTATTTATTATTTTCAGTAATGAAGGCTTGTTTCATTTTTTCCTCTTCAATCCAGATGTCACAAACATCAGTTACTTCATACAACATTCACGACATGTTTCCTCCTTCCCACTTTTTTCCTTCCAATGTAAAGACTTATCTTTGACCTTTCCCTTTACCCAGTCCCGCAAACTTAAATATTCATAGGGAATAGTGCGACGTTTTCTGTGACCCACTTTGTGCCAGATCAGTCACGACCAATAAAACTTCTTTTATATAAATAATTGGAATGTCCTGAGACTGTCATGATTTTAGGATACTAATTTTCACCACTAAATTTAAAACTTAAACTTAATGAAATTTATCAGCACAAGGATTAGTTTCGGAATAGAATAAAATTCTATGAAAACTAGGGCATCATTTCGCCTCTCAGATACGGAAATTGAAAATAGATAATTCAGAAGTGGATGGAAATGTTCATCATTTTTTCGTTGGAAATGAGTCAAAGGGAAAGGGCTTTCTCTTTCTGTAAATTATGACGTCCATATTTATACCAAACTGGATTTCTTTATGAACAATGTGGAAGTTAAAACACATTTTTTTTAAATGGTCAATATAAAGTGAGTTTTTGATTGTTTTTCCTGTTAGTTTTCATTAAAGACTTTCCAGAAAAATGAGAGAAACGACTTACTAAATACCAGTATAATTAAAGATGTTGCTGTTGGTAACAAATTATAACATCAATCTTCAAGTAGATTAATGTTTTTGGTCACATATTTCGAGTTCTTCATGTAACTTAAACTTTCGATAGCTGTGAAAACTTACAATAAGTATTCTAAACATTTTACAGACTGGTAAAATAAAGGGAAAATAAAGTTTCAAAGCACACTTTTCCCGCTGTTGCAATCACTACATCATAATTCTTTTATTTCTGTGAGTTCAGTTTATCATTAATTGTACTGTTTGTTAAGATAAAACAAGCTATGGGTTGCCGATGACGTTGTTGGGGTCATGCCTGCTACCCCCAGAATGGTCAAAAGTACTACTGCATTCCCAGACTAGATAATTTATAACTATTTCAGTGATTGATAAACCGGCGATAAGACAGAGATGTTGTGTTGCTCACAAAACGCCAAAGAACGATTCTGTGGCACTGGCATTGCACAAGTTGAGTTCATCACACATACTGTACTGAATGACCTCTTATTAAAAAGGTGGGATGTCTATAATTCTAATGATATATCAATTATTTCATGTCACAAAATGGGAAGTTGAAATTGTGGTTTTCCATTATAATATTAAAACATTCTTTCTCTGAGCACAGGTTTTGAAAGAAATCATTGCTATTTTTGTCACTCAAGGGCATGCCAAGGTAGAGTTTTATGGTATTTCAAGCATGAAAAGGTGGAAAATAGTTTGTTGCTACAGGGAAAATGAATCCATATTTCATGGTAGTTATATGTTAATTGGAAGATTTTCAAAATTCCTAATTAGAATTCCACGAAGTCATTATTTATAAATGATAGGTAATTTATTGTCAAAGGAAAATCTGCCGTGTATGCATTAATACCGTTCATCCAGTTCAAACATAATGAAAAAAACGTAGGTTATGATATATATCCCCGAAGAGATACCCATATTGTATACAAAATTCATTACATGGATTGTGAATGATTTTACTTAGATCATACCAGTAAAGAATTGAAATCCAGATTAAAACAATACAAATATTCAATGAGAATATTTGTATTGTTCTACTTCTGCATCTAAGTGAAAAAGGCTAATATTGTTCTACTTCTGCATCTAAGTGAAAAGTCCCACTGAATAAATTGGACGCAAAGCATTTGTTAATATTACGAAGTAATAAAACTATTTCTAGGAACCTGATGAAATCCGTTATGATTCTAATGGCCTGAGATAATACTATAAATACTTGTATAAGTCAAGGATTGCCGTCTTTTGACGCTGTAATAAAACATAAGTTACAGACGGACTTGAAAGATAAAATAAAAAGGATTACCAATAAGTAGATTTCGATTTTATTCTGTTGACCGTTCTGTGACCTCCCGACCTTTTTCAATTCCATTAGGACTTACTGCCCACCATATATATACACCCCCGTCTCTGTATATATTCAAACTGCTGTAAGCATTTCTTGGTAATAAGACAAAAGTACTAAGCGTCGTAATTATTTCAGTTTTCCTTCATGGATGTAATTTTTTATAATTGTCAAGCTTATAATTTTTTCTTGATTTAATATCAAATATATATATATATATTAAAGAACAGTTTCTATGCAAGTATCATACTCAGCTCGTCGCGGCATCTCGTAATCTGGCGATTCAAATGCTGTCACGCATTAGTGTGGGTTGGGGTCTCACCACCGACGAGAGTTCTAGTAAAGTCATTGCGGTAAGCTTAAATGAAAAAGGGCTGTTAGTATTTTTTCGGAAATCTCAATTTAACCATGCATATATTTCAAATGGATAAATATAGTAGACTTGTTTATAAATATACGAAAAGAAAGATGATTAAAGCGATAATAGTATAGGGACTCTTCTTGATTGTACTTAACCTTGTTCCCTCTATGTTTTTTTTCTTCTTCCTCTTCTTCTTCTTCTCTAGCATTTGTTTCCACGTGATTGGTACTGTAAACAGAAAGTTTCCTCGAGCTTATTAGTTCTGGAAGATGTGCTCTTCCAGTTCCTATTCCATTTTGTGTATGTTTATATATATATATATATATATATATTATATATATATATATATATATATATATATATATATATATATATATATATATATATATCAGAGACTTTTGTCGGGAAGACTTTTCATGCAGAGATTTTTGTCGGAAAGACTTCTCATCAGCACAGTCGGTGATTCTCTAAGTTCTTGTCCATATCGTCTCATGTTAGTGAGAAGTCACTTAGTGTGTAACTTGGAGGCATTTTTGACAGTCGCTTGAGTGATGAGTTAGTTTAAAGGTACATCTAACTATAGCTTAGCTACAGCTGCACATTACCTCCGTACAGACATCTGGATTTGTGAATATCAGATTTACACATCGAAGAATCTTTGTGAGCCATTTAATTCATCCATCAGAAAAACTTCAAACTCAGACGTGACCCAGCTTTTAGGTTTACCATTTACCAAAATTGATTAATTTTTCACCACTTTTCACCTTCCGACCACTGGTACCTTAATTTTTTGGCAGAGCATATTTGTTAATGAAACCGTTTTAACATTAATCTTTTGCGACTATTTCTTCCTAAGTATCGTTGCGGGTGCGTAGTTACTTCACTCTTTAGCATTTCAGCGATGCTGATAAACACGAATGGTGGTTTAAAGAAACAAATGTTTAAATGTGTGCGCGTATGTATGTGTGTTTGAGAGAGAGAGAGAGAGAGAAGAGAGAGAGAGTATATTCACAACAGCAGCTGTTCAGACTACTAAGCTATTGATGGTGACAATTTTCATGAATAGGGTACCGTACATCGTAGCCGGGGCTCACTTGTCTTAGAAATTGGTTAAGAGTTTCTGCATCGCCGATTTCCAGAAGGCTTGATCTCACGGCACTCTCCTATTTCTGTCATTATTCTCGTCTTTTCAGGGTAAAGTTCGTATGAAATAACCTGCCAATTAAAATCAAATCACTGTACACGCGTACCGGATCTCAAGGGAAAATAACTATTTAGACACCAAACCAATTCACGGGAAAATATCCACTGCATTTTTATATATCTTCGAAAATAACCTGAAGTCTATTCAGCTGAGAGAGAGAGAGAGAGAGAGAGAGAGAGAGAGAGAGAGAGCTGTTGTTAGGTAAAGACTGAGCTGTTGGTGCCATGTATATCAATATCCCTGAGGCTGCTTTTCGTTTTACTGTTATTTCACCGAATAGGAATCCCGGCTATTGCTTCTGTTTAAAAAAGAGTCATAAAATAGTGCACGTGTCAGTATATCATTCAAAAGTATTTCTGCATTCTAAGTGGAAAAACGCATATTCTTATGTAGTTATCATTCAATACTTAGGTCACTCATATTTGAGGAGATATATAAACTGGTGCAAGAAATGATGGGAGGTAAAAGATAAGATACAATCAAGTTCGAACAATTATCTTGTAACAGTCGCAAACACAGTTAATCGCAATAAACTTTTGTATACTATATGTAAGTCTTGAAGTCAAATGTATACATGTATGTTCGGTATATATTAGTCGATCAAATTCCTCGGAAGAGGGCAGATGGAAGATGAAACTGTCGGAACAATTTAAGAAATCTATTTCCTTTTTCCTCTTTGTTTCAAATACCGCTTTCATTGTGGATTACACACACACACACACACACACACACACCACACACACACACACACACACACACGACTATAGCGACCAACAAGTGATATTCATTAAAAGTGCTATTCAGTATCGCATTGAGCGAAGACCAACGTGCAAAGGTTAAAAATAGGGTCGGACTAATCATTTAAGGTCAGACCGGTAATGGAAAATATAGCGATCAGAAATCTTGACCTCACATAGTGACCTCTTAAAAGATATTACGAGTATTCATAGCCGTCGAACGAAACGTGTTTGAAAAGTAGAGCGTCAATAAAAATGGGAAAGGGAATTCTTGTACGGAAAAGGGAGAGAAACTTATATTGTAAATAGGCATCTAATGAATAGAGAGAGAGAGAGAGAGAGAGAGAGAGAGAGAGAGAGAGAGAGAGAGAGAGAGAGAGAGAATTTAAGAATTTAAATGTTTACACTTAGATAACAAGATATGTAAAGTAAGCAGTGAGCAAAAAAATCTAATTTTCTTCCTTTGTATACTACAAAGACAATACAGTATGCGTAGTATATATCACGTAATCCACAAACGACACAGGACGAGAGGTCATCTTTTTTAATAGATAATTATTGCAAAATTCCGTTGTATATATCTCTGTTACTATTCATAAAACCAAGGGAAAGCGATGCTCCAAATATATTCTGTATTAACTGCTACCTCATATAAGGTTTAGTTTACTGATCTTATGTTATTCCAAGTATTTTTTGTGCTGATCCTTGCTTTCAATTTTGATAAGACTTGTCTTTACTATAGTATATAACTGATGCAGATTATTCAAATTCGTTAGTTAACAAAAGGAAACTGAGAGCTCTCCATCAATATCGAATTCCCTTTACCGAGAATAACTTTCACCTAAAGTGAATAATCTATTGTATGTGCATCAGCCCGGATAGAACCAAATCTTGGCCTTTAGACTTGATCCCAATGGGATAGGAACTAGTCCCTTCGGCTATCAAGATGTAATTTAGAGATTCTTATTATATATATATATATATATATATATATATATATATATATATATATATATATATATATACATATATATATATGTGGGGATACAATCCACAATGAAGTAAATTCCTCTTGTAGTTTAAAATATATATTTCTTGTATAGGAATTAAAGCTTCGACCATCAAACTGTGGTCTTGTTCACTAAAGTGTGATATGTCACCTCAAGGAACTGACGAGTAAGAGGCACAAACATATGAAAAAACAACGGTTAGGTAACAAGCTAGTTCAAATATGAATGATCAGGCGGTTGAGCCCTCGTTCTTTCCAGAATTCGTCTTGATCTTCGTGGGGAATGTTTCTATTGTCAACTGCTTGTTCTATGGTGGTGCTCTTACTTGTCAGTTCCTTGAGGTGACATATCACACTTTAGTGAACAAGACCACAGTGATGGTCGAAAGCTTTAATCCTTATTACAAGAAATATATATTTAAACTACAAGAAGAATTTACTTCATTGTGGATTGTATCCCCATTTACTTAGAGGTACGACATAAGTACCTGGCTTCTGCATATATATAGATATATATATATATATATATATATATAATATATATATATATATATATATATATATATATATAGTATATATTATATATATATATATATATATATATATATATATATATATATATATATATATATATATATATATGTGTGTGTGTGTGTGTGTGTGTGTGTATGTGTATGTTTATGTGTGTGTGTGTGTGTGTGTGTTTTTAGCTGGGCGTTTGTTTCGTTACCGTGACTCTGTACATTGACTTTGAGGAAACTGGAACGATCTATTTTCAAGGCTAATTAAGCGTTTTGAAGTTTCGACCAGGATTGTTCCTTAGACAATACAAATTGATGTCTCTGATGTCTGAAAGACCAAATACACCTGACTGAAGTGTGGACTGTTTCACGAATAATATGGAACACAACAAACCTGTTACTGAATGCGTGTCATTTAGTGAGCGGCAGTTGCCAGTTAATCTTCACATAATATCTATTGTTTCAAAGACTTAGATATTGGTTATGGGATGGAGGCAGAGATAGGCGAAGAGTTAAGAAACAATTTAGAAGTGTAAAGCCTAACATTAGCATAAACTCTGTAACTGAACCAGTAGGAAAAATACTATATAATAAGTTACCCTCACAAAAAAAAAAAAAAAAAAAAATAATACAATTCTTATTAGTAAAATTTGGGATGTAAAAGTCAACAGAAGTGAACTGTGGGTTTTCCTTGGACACTTTCTTTACTCATTTAATTAACATGAGAGAAAAACGTATTTTAATCTGTACACGAAGATGATCTGAGGGAATGTAAAGATTGTTTCAGACCAGTTGCATCTGAGATACAATGCATCGGAATTGACGTTACACATGTTTTTACCAAATTATTTGTGTACCTTACAATTAGGGAAATGTTTTTATAATATTAAGGTAAACAAAAACAAAGCACAGCATATCGAAGTGATAACAGAAATAAGAGATAATACAGACAATAAAAAATAAAATAAAATATAATTGTTATTTTATTAACCTTCCTCTGATGTCGACAAAATACATTTCAGTAAAAATAATAATAATAATAATAATAATAATAATAATAATAATAATAATAATAATAATAATAATAATAATAACAATAATAATAATAATAATAATAATAATAATAATAAACTGAGGTTACATTTAACACTGTTAGAAACCTATTTGTATCATTGTAGAGTGGTAGTTGATAACTTTAGGACTGATCCCTAAAGTAGGTAAAAATATATTTTCAATATTTGCACGTGTCATTTTTGTATTGATTTCCATTATATTAACTAAGAATAGTGATTCTAATGAAATACTGTCAAAAGAAAAACTGTTTACTAGGAAATTTGGGCAAAGATTGCTGGTATCTAAGGCGCGCATACTAAGCAGGTAAGTCTCTGGTTACTATTTGATTATATGGTACTCTCTTGGCGCTAAGTCGAAAGGCCTGGGTTCGATACTGATAGAGGGGGAAGAAATTTTATTAATAACCCTGTTTCTCACCTGACATCTATTTTGTAATTCATGTGTGCAATTCCTATCATATATGACACCCATTTCATTTCAGATGTAAAGTAAATTACACGATTCCCTTTCTTAGGCTCTTAAAATGTTCCAGTAAAGAACATTTCGAATTTTATACCGCTGTAACTAAGAAGACAACTGTCCCTTATCAATTCCACTGGTTTCCATGCAACGTAAAAGCGCCATACAAAGCGAACGTTATCAATTTTTTTATAATTGACGCTTATAATGGCCTTCTAGACGACCAAATAATCTTACCACAAACCATATTTGAAAAAGTACACTAAAAAAAACCACACACACACAGGAAACTAAAGAACCATTTTTGCCTAACAGAAAAAAAATCATTGAATTATGATGCACTTGGGATATTCAATTTGTAAGAATTGAGATTAAAACAGTATTAACAAATTTTAGTATGTTCTGTTTCTCCTTATCACAAAAACCTTAGCTTATTTCATTTTGGTGAATATAAGCTGAATTTAGTATTCGTTACATATTTTTCTGGAATATTGAAAAGTCGGAGAGATATCCGTAATATTTTTCCTTTCAATGTATCCGACAGAAACAAATCATCAGAGTTCAGTGAACATTCACACAAAAAACTTTTATTTTTGCTCTCAGGGAATTTTTTTTCCAGTTTCCAACAGAGGTCCAAACATATATTTTGAAACGGAACTGGGGGAAAATTGAACACCCTTTCACTCCTGACCGTTCATTCCAGCGATGAGTTAAGTGAACGATTTTACTTCCTTTTATATGTATAGTATATATATATATATATATATATATTATATATATATATATATATATATAATATATATATATATATATATTATATATATATATATATATATATATAAAAGGAAATAATAAAATGAGGATTTTTCGGTTTTCTCATCATAAAATGCACCTAAACAAATAGGTTCTGAGATATTCATAAGCCTTTACTTGAAAATCCCTCAGTATGCGGACATTAAAAGGTTAAAAATCCCAATTCAGATCTGCTGTATTTGCAAGGAACCAACCCAGCCACAATAATAGTAATTTATATATATATCATATATCATAATATAATATTATATATAATATATATATATATATATATATATATAAATTACTATTATTATGTCTGTGGTTCCTTGCAAATACAGCAGATCTGAATTGGATTTTTTGGGAACCTTTTAATGTCCGCATACTGAGGGATTTCAAGTAAGGGCATGAATATCTCAGAACCTATTTGTTTTAGGTGCATTTATGATGAGAAACTGAAAATCCTCATTTTATTATTTCCTTTATTGTTTTTTAATGTGTTCCCAAATGGGAACGTTGGACAATCTCGGTATAAAAAATGAAAATATAAATTTTTACCAAAATTGACAAAAAACTGGTTTTTGGGTGTGTGTAAATCTTACAATATAACATTGTTTTAAAGACGTTGTTCCATTAATATTAATTACTTTTCTGTTTATTTGGTTATTTGAGAAAAAAATTAGCTTCTTGTGGAATAGGATACTACACTTCTTATGGACCCTTTTATCAAACTTTTTTGCAATTTAGGCGTGTTTTCCTTACAAACACAAAGCACCTACCTTGAGAGCATTGCTCAAGGAAGTGATTTTTCTGATCACATCGCACTCCCCTTGGTATAGGTGATGTTGAACGTCCTTGTCTGTTGCTGGATGTTTGGATTTTTACCAGTTCCCGGGCTACTTTATGCCTTAAATACTTATGGGTTACACGAGAGCCAGGATTCACATTCAGGTAGAACTGCAGCTAGCTACAATGGAGAGATTCCGTAGTTGTGAGAATATATTCCACCACAATTTCTTTGATTTCAGCCTTGGCCTGTAGGTTGACATTTTGTCACACATCTACCCCAAACAATCCTTTATTTTACATGTTTATTAGATAATGCTGCTGCACTGTCCTATTTCCTTTATTTTTCACCCATCTTCTATTAACTTTCTGAATGCTTCTGACTCCATAGTAGTTACTGGCAACTGCAACAATACTGTTGCCATTCCATCGCACATCTGATCTGTAGTCAAAAGAACCTCTCTCTTTTTCTCAAATTCCTTCTTTGGTAAAAGGGGGCATTTTCCAGTACGGGCCCTCTTTCCTGTATACATCATCCACATCTTATATCCAAATCTGACAGGTTTATTTCGTATGAACTGCTTAGCACTGTGATGGCCATGATAAGGGATCACCGATTCATCAATACTTAGAAATTCATGAAAAATACCATGTTTTTGACATTTCTCTCTGAGCATATCAAGCAGGGGTGAAATCTTTGCCATTTTATATTTTCCCAGATTATTGTTATCTGCACCATGAAAATACTTCTAGGTGGATTTGCACTTTTCCACATTTATAGTGTATGAAATATTGGTATAGCTAAGTCATCACTTGTCGACCAATAGTCATTCTCAGAGGGCATACTATGATAATACTTATCAAAACTAACCCCATAAGCTTTGTCATATCTTCCTCATCAATACATAAATCCTTTGTTTGTGCTGTCAGATGACTAATGATCTCATATGGGAAGAACACCTTATATATCTCAAACATTCCTTTTATGCCATCTTCCATTTTCTAAGAAGTTTTCGACTTCATCTTCATTTTCATGAACTTCAAGCTCTACACTAATCACATCAAGCACCCCTTCTCTGTCAAGGCATCTTCTTCATTTTCTTCATCACTATCAGCAGGCTGGTCAACAGTAGAAGGAGGTAGAATGACGATATCGAGATATCAATATCTTCAGCGGAATTTGATTGAGTTACTATTTCAGCAGCAACACGTAGGAATCGATAGGGCATTTTATCAAAACAGCTCAGGTTTAATTTATGAACCTTACGTTTTTCCACTAAGAAGTGTGATGTACCATAATTGCGTATGAATTGCAGAGTTAGTCCTATAGAAAATTATGATTCAAATTAAAGAAGTAGATAGCAACAGCATCATAAACAACGAACGATGACGATGACGACGACAACGACAACATCAACAACAATAAAAAAACTACAACAACACGATGATGATGATGGGTGGTGGTGGTGGTGGTGCTGGTTGTAAAAAAATTTGTTGGTGATATAACACCCATATAATGAAAAATGATGACATAACGTGATGATGACGACGACAACAACAAAAATAATAACGATGATGATGATAATGATGGTGATGATGATGGTGATGATAATGATTTTGATAATGATAATAAGAATAAAAAATGATAAAACTTCACCCGTAAAATTTTTTACCATCCATGGATAGCAGACCTAGGATATCGAGTAAATCAGGTTATCCGGCATACCCAACTGTCCAACGTTCCCGTTTTGGGAACATCTTGCAACAATATTTACAGTGATATTATTATAATAAGAATCATAATAGACAGAATTTATTATCGAAGAAGTATTTAAGGTATATATGACATGAATAAAATAATACAATATGATTTTTTCTTATTGAAATAAAATGTTTATTTCGGGTCACTAATTTGTTTCATCATATATAATGATTAATTATATGCATAAAATTATACTTAACGTGATCAAACCATTATCTTTGAAAATGTTAAGCTAGGAATATAAAGGAAAATCATGTTCCCAAAATGGGAACGTTGGACTGTAAAGGAGGACCATAACACAAATAAAAAAAAATAAAAAAAGATTATGGCTTGTGACCAATTACAGACGGAAGAATATATTTCACTGTTCAACTGAAATGAAGGTAGCGAGATCAGCTCACTGTAGACTGGTTTGGAGGATCGGAATACTCGGTCCCCGTGGAAATAAAACAATGGATATTTGATGAATTCCTGAGTCACTCATTTACAAGACTCCACTGCCTACAGCTAGGCAAATGGTGGGGCATCTGTAAACAGATCAGACGTGGCAGGGATCGGGGACTGCTACAATAACACTAATCGTGATCCCTTTTCTGGAGTTACACTACCAAGCAATCACAGGGGTGAAGGGTAAGGGCTAAGATACGTAACAATACCAACACTATTCACAATGGGAACACTTACTTATTCAGATGGCACCATGGGAGGAACTTTACAGCATCACAGAACGAAAGAGGGGAGCACCTACGTGGTACATTGACTGGAAGTGATGTTTAGGGGGAACTAAGGCCCCTATGTTGCTTGTAGCTATGAAATTGAAAATAAAGTGATTGACTACCTGGGACATTACCTTCACATTTTACCTAATAGCCTGGGTTCGTCTGTCTTCAATGGTGGCATTAATAGGGGTAAAACACCATGGAGAGAGTCAATGAATAATACATGGAGATAGGGGTGGGGGGGAGGGTGGAACGCTCTGCTCAAGTGGGACCACTGTGGTCTAAGATGTGGAGTCGATGTTAAAGGCCTTTTCTTCATCTGCGACCCTTCTTATAATCTCGGTCCTAGTCCTAATTCGGATCTATCCGGTAGGTGGCAGCTGTTCCGTTGTAATCCCCTGGGCTCGTGGCTTTCCAAATTCTGCATGGCTCACACGTGGTTGGGACAGCTGGCTTAATTCTTGGGCTTTCAGGGTCTGTGAAATGAATGGCCAAAGGCAGTCTTTTTGGAAGGAACAGCTTTGAGTCACAGAGAGATCCTTCATAGAGGAAGTGGGAGAATCGCAGAGTGGCTACAGTATTATGGATTTATATGAATATTTTATATTATTTAAGCTTGGGGATGTTTATGATTTAGATCACCTCTCCAATCTAGAGATCATTTCAACCAGGCATGAGCAAACATCACCTAGGGAAAATAACTCTTCCTTCCACTCCATAATTGATATCATAACTTAGAATTAACTATGCGGATATAAAACTGACATTTTGACTTATCAAATTATTTCATTTTCTTTGCAGAGTAACTAGAGCTATAAATACTTTTTGAGAAGTAATGAGACAATGATAGTCTAACTTGTCTTGATCTAAATGTGAACTAGACAATTTTAAAATTACAAAGTCAGAACAGCAAAGGAATCGGAAAACTATTAACTCCCTTTAATTATGATTAACATTAACTGAAAAGATAACAAGACTTCACAATTAGCCAAATACTGCAAAGTAATACTCATTTATAACTGCACATCTATTTTATCAAGTGTAATCAAGTAATTCATTATTTATAATTTTTATTGTAATCGTTTTCCTTTGCTTCTGAATGTTTATAATGAAGATTCAATCAAATGCAAGATGTCAACGCTAGACAGGAAAACGAAACCTTAAATTTCTTTCCTTTTAAGTTGCGAAAGGAATATTTTTATGGACGTAGGATATAATGCTGTTGTCACTTTTCATCGCTGAATTACAGAGGAACGTGTTTACTCATTTGTATGGAAAGGCTAAACACCCAATACATTTTATGGATGCTTATGTTGTTGTTACTGTTGTTGCTGAGTGTGTTGTGTAAGGAGCTGGTTTCCTAAATCCAAGAAAGCTAGGGTCCTTTTTATGGGGTGGGATTTGGTACTAGACAATAATAGCTGACAAAGATGCACTCTCGTTAGTGTACACATTTCTTCTTGACGGTAAAGTTTATCTCATCTAAGTTAAAGCTCAAACTTTGAGGAGCAACGCCGAAACTTTTTCTTTTTAAGCGTCTGGAGACAAAGGTCCATCGAAGCCAGCAAAATTCATTAAAAATTTCAGCAAAGTGGAAAGTTCTTCTGTCTCTCAATCCATGTTGTCAGGACAATTGTCTCATTCTTCTTATCATTGTTGTTATTAACATTAGGAATCAAGTTTTTGGTTACTCGTTTATTTACTTGTTTCGTATTCTTCTACCACCAATTCATTAGATATCCTGATTTTATCATTATCTAATCCTGATTATTACTATATAAATCTTATTCCCTTTCGCTATCTTAACTGAATAAACAGTTTTTTTTATTAATTTCCCATAGTCACATCAGAAGATAAAGTCAAATCGGAAAGTGAATGTTTTTTCTTTATTGGTCTCAGAATTTTGTTGCGATGTTTGGATGGTATTGCTTCAATATTGTCATGCCTGATTTATGATTAAAAGTAACAGATCATTGTAAGGCCCAATCTCTCATTTTCTCTGATTGTGATAAATTTAATGGCTAGGTATCTTGGTGCCAACATTATTCACATAACAATTTAATTTTTCACTTACTGAAATTAACTGTCATTAATGCTTTGCAGTTTTCAATCTAATCTACCCGACTGTCATGGTTGTAGACCAACTGGCCAAAGTCATTTTAACCGAATTCTGCCATTTCAACCGCACTTTTTGACTAATAACTCTATAGAGAAATTCGGTTAGAGCCTTCATTTTTATCTTCATATATTGCGATAGTATGAGCGGTGCTTGAAGTGGACGCTTGAGAAAAACTAAGTCTTTATCACCATCATTTTCATTGATAATTACAACGGATAGTATTAAGGAATACTACTGTCTCATGAAAATTAACGCTAACCGTAGAACACTGACGTTCGTTTTGTATAACACTAACGCCACAAATAATTCCCTATTTCGGAAAAACACAAAAAACGGATATACTGAAGATCAAACATATATTTTTAAAAAAAATTAAGAATGACTTTTCTTGCCAATACCTAGGCTCCTTTTCGGGGGAAAAAAAATAACAACAACTGTGGAATCTTACCTAATCATTTTGGACAAGTCTTCGAGGCAGAAAGCAGAAGCCACTTGTCACCGAGGAGGGTACTAGGAAATTTGTCAGTAGGAATTGAACGCTGACAGGGACTCGGGCGTTTTTCCTCTGCCATACCCATCTCCTACCCTCCAGCCCATCACCCCATAGCCTCCAGAATAAAACAATATCATTTTCAGAAATGACTGACAAAAAAACGCTCCCTTGCCTCCATTTTTGAGCCCGTGACATCCGCTTTTCGAGCGCAACGTTACAAAGTTGATGTCAATTCTAGATATTTTCCAAATAGCGAAAACGTGAGTAATATGAGTGTGGTGACATAAGATATAAGTTTATGTCACAAATATTCAGAACAATCTATTCTGATGATGATTATTGACTACATGGAACACCATATTACTTTAAAATCCGATCAGCATGATATGATCCCTTAGATTCATATTGATTAATGTATGAATGAAATTTGATCTTAACATTTAACTTTGACATACGCGAAAGAAAATTTTTGGTGAGATATTTCATAAAAATATTTCTGCAAAGAATCTTTTAGTAATTAATAATTCAGATGTTAATATTATCGATTTTCACCAAGAGGCAAATTTCAGATATAGTATTTCAATTTACGTTTAATTTTTTTATAATTAATTTCCACTGTCCATCTATCCCTCTTTGAAGTAGTGGCTTCAGAATCCATAAATAATATGGACCATAAACAGAAACAGTAAAAACTACTGTCTTTCATGAGGGCAGGTTTCCTACTGTTAATATCATTACTGTCGCTGTAAATAGGTACTTGTTACAGAAAAAAAATATTAATTCAGCATTACGCAGGAATTTTTCATTATATTTAAAAGCAAATTTAGTGGGATTTTTTAAATATCACTACTTATAACGGTTAGGAATCTTTCCATAGCCAGAATGATCTTGTGCCAAGCAGAATATCCGTCCTAAGTGTGTCTTGCATATTTTCATCCCCCTCTACTCTCTCTCTCTCTCTCTCTCTCTCTCTCTCTCTCTCTCTCTCTCTCTCTCTCTCTTCTCTCTCTTGCTAAACCCTGTTCAGGATATTGTTTTCAAGAGGTTTTGCAGTAAAAAGCCAGCTCTTAAAGTTAGACTGTGAAGAGGATATTATTGCTTTTAACGTCTTTTTCCTTCTCATATGGAAAAGAGTCGCAGAAATTGTTTTGGGTTTTTGCAAGACGCCGATGGACAACAAAGGAGGTTTTAGGTCGTATTTTACTTGAAAAGATGATTACCGACTCCGCTGCTCGGGTCGATCCTCAGGTCGGGCCCCAAACAAACGGGAATACCGTGGGCTTCAACAAATGCTCTTTGACATTACCGTTTTTGTTGCTGTTTCTTTAAGGTTTTTATGTATATTTTGATTTCCAAAAGAAAGTAAAATCTTTTCACTGTTTTCAAATCAACATATTCAAATATTATTTTGTTATGAAGGTGTATAAAAATCTTTTATTTTTTTATCTTTACTTCAATTTTAATACATAAAATCAGTGCAGTTATTAAATAAAGATGCAATATATTTTTATATAAGAATCATAAAAATATGATACCAATATAGGAAAAAATATCATTCAATTACAAGAGAAAAGAAAAAGCAAATAATCGTGATGTGGCAAGGCTTGATCAATTTACGTAGTATTTTTAGTTCCAAAATATAAGAAAAAAAAAAAATAAATTCAAAAATGCTTATGGAAAAATATGAAACATCTAATTCAATGTTTTCAGTTGCCAATACCTAGTTCATTCTCTCGATCGGAATCTTTGAGAGATTGACAATTCTTTTTTTTTTTTTTTTTTTTTTTTTTTTTTTTTGTCAAGAAGAATCAGTTTGTTTCTAAAAGCTTAGTCACGTAATTTCCATAATATTTTCTCTGGTCACTAATTTCCTCAAACAATACTTAGACCACTACTACGATTCAGTTCCTCTAAAAATTCACTTGAAATGTTACCTTCACTTGCATCTGTTACCCTATATTTATGAACAAGATTGATAATGAATCAGAGGAATCAAGTAATTCTACGGTGTTGCAGGTTCCAAACTTGTAAGTGAAAGTAACTTTTCAAGTAAACCGATTTTGTTGCCGTTATCTTGTTCGTAAATATGGGGCAACAGATGCAAGTGAAAGTAACTTTTCAAGTAAATTTTTAGAGTAACTGAATCGTGGTGGTGTTTGTGTTCCTACACTTTGCATAGTGTTCTTTATTCATAGAGTATTCCTTTTATTTGAGAAATTAAGTGAGCCGATAAAATATGAAATTACGTGGCTAGCTTTTAGAAATAACCGATTCTAATTGGCAAAAAATACATTAGAGTTGTCAATCTCTCAAAAGTGTGTTGTTCAAGGCATATGTTTTAAACAATTCCGGTCCAGGGCAGGAACTAGGTTGCTTAAGACGACGAGAAAAGCTAATAAATTAAGATTGATGGGTAACTGGAAATGTGAATTTAGATGTTTTCTTTATTTTTCCATAGCGTTTTGCACTTGTTTATTTCTCCATATACCGTGAAACTAAAATACTATGTCAATTATCAAGCCTAGCCACATCCACGATTATTTCTCTTCTCTAGTAATTGATATTTTTTCTTCTATTGGTATCATATTTTTATCTTATATAAAAAATAACTATTGCATCTGTATTTAATAATTGTACTGATTCCAATGTATTAAAATTAGAGAAAAAAACGAAAAAAATTCAAGATTTTTCCATCCTACGCTTTGATAACAAAACAATATTTAAATGGTGTTTATTACAAATATCATATACCATATAAAAAACGTAAGTAAACAACAACAGAGCTAATGTAAGACCGTTTGTTAAAGAGCGTGGATCCCTTCCCGTTTAGGGCCCGACCTTGAGGACCCAAACCGCGGAGTCGGTAATTCTCTTCTCTTTTCAAGTGTTCTATGATATATATATATATATATATATATATATATATATATATATATATATATATATATATATATATATATATATATATATATGTATATATATATATATATATATATATATATATATATATATATATATATATATATATATATATATATATATATATATATATATATATATATATATATATATATATATATATATATATATATATATATATATATATATATATATATATATATATCTATATATATATATATATATATATACATATATATATATATATATATATATATATATATATATATATATATATATATATATATATATATAATATATATATATATTGTATATATATATATATATATATATATATATATATATATATATATATATATATATATATATATATATATATATATATATGATATATATATATATATATATATATATATATATATATATATATATATATATATATATATATATATATATATATATATATATATATATATATATATATATATATATATATATATATACCATATATATATATATATATATTATATATATATATATATATATATATATATATATATTAGGGCTGTTGCCTTGTATAATAAGGTTGGCCCTATGAGGTAATGTTAGACTTGCGATAATCTTATGCTAAGTCGGTTTGGTTATGCACTTCCATGTTCATGGAGTGTCTTGGGGTTTGTGTAGATCACTTACGAAGTCGGTATTATCTTCGTTGGTTATGACGACGATGTGTTCAAACTCATGATGATCGGCAATGATGTGAGGTTCTAGTAGAAAACACGAAGTATAAAAAAATGACTTATATTCTCTGAGATTACATGATGAAGTTCAGAGGAAATTTGTATAGGTCTTCTAATGACGATGGCTTGATCGCTTCTGCCAACGATGATGGCTATTCCACTCTGTTCTCACTACCATCTTGGTTACAAGTCATAAAGGAAGCAGACAGTAGCTCGAACATATGAACATACATCAAATGAGACACATTACTAATCACGTAGGCCGTTTGAGTTATAGGTCGTGGTAGTTGTCTCAAGCAGGGAGCTTGGACTAATGTTTCAAACAAATGAATGACCACAGGTGAACGGCACGTCACCTTAGCCTACTTTATTGCATACGTCATCTTAGCATCTCTGGTCTGATCACATTCCTGCAAGCAATCTGGTTGACCTCTTTAGTTTTAGTTTTTTATATATATGGAGTAACATTCCTTCATATTTTTTATTATGTTAATCACTTACATAAGCTCGGTCAGCTACCAAACAACTACTGAATATTAATCAATTTGACTTGCATTTGACTTATAGGAGTGTGATACAGAAACTATGTGAATATATATAGATATATAGAAAACACTTATAAGTAGGCATATGATGATATTCGTAAATAATAGTAATCACGTGATATATACTGATACAGTTTTTCACTTCATCTCTTTAAGATACATATGCTACAGAAAATACTAATGTACTCTGATAATCGCATAGAATAAAGATTAACATGATAAAAAATCATATTTTAACTGATAAAATTTCATATATGAATTGATCAAAATTATTAATGTTTATGCTGATTGATTCGTTATTTTTATGCTAACTGTTATATATCTGCAGTTATTGATAATATAAAAGGTACAGATTGATTATAGGCTACCTGATTTATTTATACATATGTATATGGATTCATATAATTATGATTAATATATGCGCACTTTAAATAGATTCTTAGTGCGTACACGCAAAGATATATTTCGACTCTGTTATTTATGATCATTATATATAGGATACATGATACTTTATATATATAGATACATGACCGAGGGTTATACTGCTACACATTTAACTAGCGTTCGAACAACTTTTCGTCCATTACACAGTTCCAGACAACCACCTATAGCCAAATGAAATGGCCAATTCCAAATGGTTAAACAAGGGAAAAATTGCCTGGCGAGGTCCAACGTTTTTATTTTCGGCCCTCATACTTGTTCTCTGCATCCCTAAGCCACACGAATACGTTCGCGAATGAATAAAATCATCCCCAGCACGAGTCCTTCGCCAGCAACGTACAGTTGAATATCCTTCTGGTTGTAATTGTTGGAAGTATGTCCCTTTTGTAGTCGATTTCCGACAGCCGCCGGAGCATTCCCGCATTAAAACGAGATTAACGATGGGATACGGGTGTCGGTCGAAGAAGTCCATGAAATAAGCTTGGTTCACATATGATGGTGCTTATTCCTTTCACATTGTAGGGCGGTTTGTTACTTGACTGCAGTCGTCCGCAGCGACAAACAATTTTTTTTGAAGTTGTGATGTGAACTCTCGTACTGCAGGATACTGTAACCAGGTTCCATTGATTAGCCTGCAAGTGAAATTATACTTGTCACAAGGGCAAAGTAATTTCACACAACAAAATATGGGCGGTATAAAGCCATTAAGATCCAGACTAACCCACATGAATTCGCTGATATTTTATGGAATTCAAAAGAGTCAGCTGTACAAACTTTTTATCCATGGCATTAACAATGAGTGAACCTATCCAGGTCTCTGATGACTGTAAAAATATCCATAATTATAAAAATAAACAGATATCAATACGTCCCAAAGAAATTCGATATTACTGGTAGTAAATTACTTGACAAAGAAGTGGAAAATGGAGCTATTTGTAAGATTGCCAGGCAACATAAGAGTCAAAGAGAATATTAATCATGATTCTGTATTTCTCTTTGCTTACTGAAATTAAGTTGTGATAAAATCTGATCCTATGTGCCCCTAACAAAAGTTTCATATTCAATTTCTTGCGCGCATCCTCTGAGGTTAATTTAAACTTTATTAATAGGCAGGAGATGTAACAAAAGAACCCACTATGTAACTTAGGCTTTTCAAGAAATGTGACATTTTCCCATGAAGTGATTTACTTGAATTGTAATAGGCTAATGTTGCAGTAAATTTTTTCATATACATGACCTGATACTTCTAAATGTCCGTTTACCAATATCGTAAGCTGATTTATTGACTCTGATTCTCTATGAGGTTCAGAAAAAATTAATTCATTTTGATGTTCATAGAATTCTATTTGCTTATTTTGTTCATTAATTTTAAAACGATTGCAAGTCCTTAACTAAAGTTGCATTGCGCATACTGATAGACACTTGTACCTAATGTCTGCCTTGCCATGAGAATTCGGGCTAAGCATTCCTCTCTCCAGCCAACCTGCTTTGCAAGCAGTTTTATTGAGGTTAAAAACGAACAATGCTGATCCGGCAACGCGTGATGCACCTTCAGAACTGATGACGTCATCACCTGGCAGGAGATTGCTCTCACCCTGCTAAGAGTTACGTTACTTGCTGTAATAAATACGACTTTAGTATAAATTGGGTTTTAATACTCCACCCACATGAGAAAATGTCTGAAAAAAAAAAAACAGTACCAAAATTGAGCATATATTAGTTTCATGTTGGAAATCTGCATGATTGTAAATAAATGTACTATGTTAAATTAGATATTCCTTATTCAAACTAATGAAAAAAGGTTTCCATACAAATTCTATATATTATTATTTGCCCTGTAAGATCCATAATAGGATTATTCCATAGATATACATTTTCACTTCTAGAACTTCCTGACTTTAAAATCTATTTTTTTTTATTTTATTTTATTTTATTTATTTTTTTTTTTCATTGACTACGAATATAAATCACCGGGACAGACAATATGTCAATAGGTTTTGGTATGTGTTTCAACTTTTAGCTTATTTGTCATTACTAAAGAGTTAAGTTAGAGTTCAGATCTATACGCATATATATTTGGATATTTAATTAACCTATGGTTACGTATTGCTTATTGATTTAATCGTGATTCCTTTTTTATTATAATTTGTAACCCTTCCGACTTCTTACGGAGTGTATGTGTTGGCTCCACTTGTATCCATATTTATTTTATTTTATTTTTATATTATTTATATATATATATATATATATATATATATATATATATATATATATATATATATATATATATATATATATATATATATATATATATACTATATATCTATATATATATATATATATATATATATATATATATATACATATATATATATATATATATATATATATATATATTTGATAAATTAATGGTTAGCTTGATATGTGGAAAACGTGTTCTCAGCGGCGTACCGTATAAGGCTACTTGCGGTATCAATTCTATAGATACAAGATATGAATAATAAAGGTATTTAAAACCGTGAGAACCGCTATAATCCAGTTCGGATCCAATATCAGAGTTGTACTCGTAAGACATGACATTTTTTTTTATTTATCCGTTCTACCAAACCGATTGACTCTGGGTGATAAAATATATTATTGGTTTTCTTAATGGAAAGGAATTCACACAACAAATTAAGGAGATATGGATTTACACACCCAATGCAGATTATCTATGTTGAATTCCATGTTTACTGATTTAGCACTCATAGATATTCCTAGCGAACTCAATTGCGGTGTTTGTTTGTAGTGCTATTAATTCTATATGTGTCAAGGGAACTATTAACACTAAGAAGTGTTTTATTTGCTCTGTCAGACTCGTAACTTTGTTAATAATTCTAAGTATATTTCTTTCAAGATTGATTTGGCTAGTGATAGGCTCTTAAACTGACAGGTATCTTAGTGTATCCCTTGTTTTCATGACACGTGTTAGCAATTTAGTTTTATGTGCTTTTTATATCTTAAGCATAGTAGGCCAGTAAAACAGTGATATTTGGCTTTCTGTGACATAATCGAGAACCCTGGATGACGGAATGCAACCAGTTTTAGGACGATTGGTATGAAAAAGAGGATTACCACATACCTGGTCGTTAGTCATCTGCTGTGTTCTTTGGGTTTTCCTCGTCACGGACCTACATATAATATTACATTTGATTACATAATTCTGATACACATACTTTAAATATACTTTTGCTTTAGAGTTTCCGTTTGAAGTGTTTATTGTTTTTGCTTAGCTGCTGACCCCTGATCGTTTCCGAAATGAAGTGTTTTATTGTTTTGCTTAGCTGCTGACCTTGTTTCCGTTCGAAGTGTTATTGTTTTGCTTATTGCTGTTGACCCTTGTTTTGTTCAGTTTGTAACAGTTCTGCGCTCCATCCCAGATATTCAAATGCTCGCGATCTCTTGGGTTAAGGAATTTTCTTGTTAGATACGGTTTTAACAATAGGCACAGATGTTTTCTATATCTTTTAGTCCAATTAATGGTTCTTTGCAGTATGGTGCGGGATTGCGGGATAATGCGTCAGCTATGATAATTGCTTTCCCAGGTAGATACCTTAACTTGGCTCCAAAGACCTGAATGATCATATGCCAAAGAGTTCCTTTGGGACTGTGATTAAAGCCTTTGAAAAACTCGGTAAGTGACTTATGGTCAGTAAGGATTTTAACAGGATAGCCGTAGATTATGAACTTGAATTGTACTAGTGTGTTAACGATACCTAGCCCTTCCTTGCCTATTACTGCTGATTTACTTTCAGAGGGCTTTAGTTTTTCGTGAATAAAAAGCTATAGAGAAGAACTGTTTATTCGTATTGCTGAAGTAGTACCCTCTTACCCTTGGTCTGAGGCATCTGTTGCAATAAAAAAGAAAATTCCTTATTTAAATCAGGGATTTTTAAGTTAGGTGAGCTGCATTTTTCACTTTTAAGATATCGAAACACCTGTTTATGCTTTTCAGACCATAATAAATCTACGCCCTTCTTCGTAAGGTCTGTTAAAGGAGCTGTCATGATTGAAGGGTTACATATTTACATACGATTGTAACCCACTACAGCGCAAAAGTGCTGATCCCCCTTACGTTAATAGGTACCAGAAAGTTATGAATAGCCGACAACTTACCATGGACTACTTAAGACCTTGACCAGACACATAAAACGTAAATAAACATGTTCGGTTTTTTTAAAACTCACCTTAGATATTTTACTCTGATTTATTTGTCTTAGTCTCTGTAGCACTCTAGTTTATGTGAATGTTCTTCTAAGGTATTAGAAAAGATTACAAGACCAACCATATAGGCATGTATGTATCCCTAAAAGTCTCCAAACACTATATTGTATTGGGGCGCAACGTAAGCCAGAGGCATACGTAAAAATTGATAATGTCCCCTGAGTGTGCTGAAAACGGGAATCGTTTCCTTGTTTAGGCGACAGAAATCTATGAAGATACGCCAAGTCCGATCTTTTATGGCATGACGTTTGAGGGAAAAATTATATGGGCTATTGATTTCCTATTGACTCCTATTGCTAAAATTTTTTCAACGTTCATCATTTATCTATATTTTGAAATTTTCATTGGGAGTCTATATGAAGGTACGTATATAGCTTATGTTTGTCTTTAGACCGTATTTGTGTTCATGACATCCTGTTTTCCCAGAGATCACTCGCTAGTGGAGAAACATCCTGGTATTCAGGTAAAAGATAAAAAAAAAACAAAAAAAAAAATTTCTGCTGAATCACCTCTGCTTGAATGACTTTACGGATATTACTTTAGATAGAGTATAAGAGAGATTCATTTACGACTGATTGGGCAGATTGATTAAAAATAGCAACAATAAAGAAAAAATGTGATATTTATATGTATAGGTTTTGTGGATTACTAGATTAACTTGTTGCTGCGAGTCAACCGTGTCTAGGGCTTTGTTCGCGGAAATTGTTATATTTCAGAGTGTCGGGAAGGATTAAAATTTCAGATCCCAGTAAAGTCTTTTACACGCACTAAGACATTCGAAGGTGCATGCGTCTCGAGATTTTGCGTGCAAACTGCGACTGCGGTTGTGGGAGAATTCTGTTGGGTCGTTGAACAATATCACAATTTATGAGACAAATGATTTGTTCTTCTATATAAGTTATTATTTGATTAACTATCTCTTTGTTTCAAACGGATTTTAATATGTTTGAAGGTTTATAGAATTTTCCTTTGATAAACACACCCTATTTTGCAGAGGTAAGATAATATTTTGTATACCCCTAGATGGATATCTTACAATTACACTAAGATCAGATCAATGTTTTTTATAACTATAGAGGTATCTGTAAGCGCTCGCTTATCTGGACTCTCAATAGGGAAGTTCGAACAACAGACGGTGAGTCCGTAAATACAGGATATTACATGTACTAAAGGAATAAAACAAGATATTCTAATTTTTACGGCGCGTACAGTCGGGCTTAATCCACCACTACTTATAATAACTTATTGTATTAAAATAACGAGAACCTGCTCTGATTACACAGTCGTGTGACTCATAGGAAAATTCCTTTTTAAATTAATAGGTATTGGCATAAAAAAAGGTATGGCATAAATGATCCAACATCGTTTTTCCTCTCCGCTGAAGTCGCTTATGTGGAATGTGCTATGCTTTTGAAACACTCGGCAGATTTAACTGACCCTGACCGTTGACTAGATGACCCAGTTACCAAGTTTGCTTAAGCACGATTTGTTTGATTCTGATATTTAGGGCTACTGTTTACCATCGGTAACGTATTGTGTGTTTTTAGCATTCTGTTGTTGGTTACGTATAAAGCAACGAACTTATGAATGACTTGAACTATACAGAATTGAGTGATTACTATTAAACAAGTTTATCTCTACTGCGTTCAATATTAACTGTTGTATCTTGCTGTTGTTTACTTCATTTTTTGCTAAAATTTGAAATAGTGAGGGATCCTGGTCAGCGCATTTATCATAATGAAAGTTCTCTATAGACATGTTATTCCTTGTAATCCAGCCGTATTTTTAAAGTTAAGTTGAGTCATTGAGGTTCGATATTTTATGCATATAATTAAAAAAACTCAAGGCTAAAACTGCGATCGGGACCTTGCACCTGACCCGAAATAGTGTTACCTCTAATTTGTCTAGATTTGTACGGGTGTTCCACTTGTTTTTGTGTGTTTTCTTATCACTACAGTGCCTAACTACCCTATCCATGTATCTGTATAAATACAGACGTCCACTGCGTAAACGCATATTCACTGTTTAATATGACTTGTTACGTAAAGAATTAATAATCACACAAAATGATAAAAAATCAACACAGTATATGATTATGATATTTCAGTAGAACTTCTGGAAACAGAAACTCAAAGAATAAAAACTCGCAGTAGCGAAATCTCAATGATGTGGGTATTCTGTAAAAAGTAAGATTAAGAATGTCTCGTAACTTCAGCCACAGGAATAACGAAAATTCGACCTGCAAAGGAAACACTCAAAGTTACTCCAAATGAATAATTAGCTTGATTTTGTGGGAAGTCACGGTGTTCCGATAACAATGTGCCCTTGGCCCTCCTTCTCTGTTTAGCGGATGACCTGGTTTTTGGCTTCAGTTTCCCCCGTGCGTGTTGTTTGGATGATTCGAGCGCTTGAAGATCTGATGCTGCAGACATGTTCGGTTTGTTTCTTGAAGTGCCAGAAACGCTCACTAACGATGATACTAAGTTGCTTGAAGAATCTCTTGCTTTCGTCGTCGTTGATTTCTGATATGATACATTATTCGTTATTCTTCGGAAGACGTTGAAGAGTTCTTGTTGTTTTTCTGAAGTCGCTCACTAAACGATGATACTAAGTGGCTTGAAGAATCTGTTGCTTTCGTCGTCGTTGACTTCTGATATGATACATTATTTGTTTATTCTTCGGAGACGTTGAAGAGTTTTTGTTGTTTTCTGAAGTCGCTCACTAAACGATGATACTAAGTTGCTTGAAGAATCTGTTGCTTTCGTCGTCGTTAACTTCTGATATGATACATTATTCATTATTCTGGTTTTTCTTCGGAAGACGTTGTAGAGGTCTTGTAGTAGTCTGCCACCAATATTAGGCTGTTACCTTGTAAATAAAAGGCGCCCTATGAGGTAATGTTAGACTTGCGATAATCTTACGCTAAGTCGGTTGGTCATGCACTTCCATACTCATTGGAGTGTCTTGGGGTTTGTAGATCACTTATGAGTCGGTATTATCTTCTTTGATTATGACGATGTGTTAAACTCATGATGATTCGGCAATGATGTGAGGTTCTAGTAGAAAACACGATGTATCAAAAAAATACCTCTTTATATTCTCTGAGATTACATGATGAAGTTCAGAGGAAATTAGTACAGGTCTTCTAATGACGATGGCTTGATCGCTTCTGCCAACGATGATGGCTAATTCCACTCTGTTCTCACTACCATCTCGGTTACAAGTCATAAAGGAAGCAGACAGTAGCTCGAACATATGAACATACATACAAATGAGACACATTACTAATCACGTAGGCCGTTTGAATTATAGGTCGTGGTAGTTGTCTCAAGCAGGGAGCTTGGACCAATGTTCAAAACAAATGAATGACCACGTCACCTTAGCCTACTTTACTGTATGCATCATCTTAGCGTCTCTGGTCTGATCACATTCCTGCAAGCAATCTGGTTGACCTCTTTAGTTTTAGTTTTTTATATATATGGAGTAACATTCCATATTTTTTATTATATAATCACTTACATATATATATCGCGAATTCCAACAGAATCCTGTTGCGGTGATTATCAAGGAATATCCGAGTTTAATAGCAGGCCCTGTCTTAAGCCAATGATCTTCAATGCATTATTCGTTAATCCTTTTGATATATCATATTAGTGCAAATTAGCATCTCACCTTTAGAATAGTGTTCTGGATTAGTCAAATCGTAACTATTCCATAAATGAAATAAATACATTAGATAAGGAACAACTTGAAGTGCTCAACTTAGGTACGGGTTTTTGTACTGGTACGGATAAATATGATTTACTTAATACCATTAGTATTATCAACCTATTTAATTTTAAATATATTGACTTTTCCATTAACATTTTAAAGGGACCTTTCATCAATGACAATATAAATAATAAATAATTATTTGTATTACCTAAAAGACATCAACTGGTGCTGGTCTCTTTGTAAAGGAATAGGGATATTAGGAAAATGAGAGATGATGAAGGTGAAGCCACGGTAGTCATGAGTAAGAGTAATAGTGTTTACTTAGAGTAATCATACCCACTTTTAAATGACACACAAACATAACTCACCTTTGATTCTCCTCCCACTGCCAACCAAAATGCAAAATGAATTTGATAAAAACTGTGGAAATAGCTAATTCCCTGTGGGCCCATCACATAAATATTTAGCCTTAACCAAGATTTCTTCAATATCCCGTAGTGTACCCTATTTTTATGGTTGCCCTTTCAGACCTATTATTGCCACTTGTGGGTCACCTGAAAACAGCTTAGCTATATGGTTGGCTCAGGTATTAAGTCAATTTCTCGGGAAGTTCTCAATGCAACATTTACAACATTCCTATCAGTTTCATTCAACGAATTAAAGATAATGGTTTAGCTGATGACAAGATGGTTAGCTTGGGATGTTACAGCATTATTTACTAATGTCCCTTTAGAATTGTATAATTAAAAAAAAATTCAAGAAGAATAATGGCAACATTCAAGAGCCCAAGGTATCCCTCCCATTTTATTGAGAAGGCCATTTCGCGAGCCAGGAGGTCTTTCTATTTAAACAAAACAACAGTGAAAAACCAAAAAGATATGTATCATTACCATTCAACCATTAAGTAAGAATAGTTGGTGGTTGTGCAAACAACACTCTGAAAGACACTAAAATTGTGACTTAATATAATAGTACGTTAAGACATAAACTTAGTAAGAAATAACAACGATAAAAATCACCCGTAGTTCCGGGCGTCTGTGATTTACTTGCAAAGATTGTAAAGGGAAATATTTTGGTTAAAGTGGACGAGGTTTAGGGAAACATAAACGTGGTTTTTAATCGCATTCACAAAGTAGCACAGTAGTGACACACGCATTCTAAAATTATCATTCACCCGAGTGAAATGCAGCCCATATTATTTTTAAAAGCAACATGTGAACACCACGCTTAGTTAGGGTTGCCACCATCACTTGGGAGATCCTTCAAAGGTAACAAAGTCATTGTTAACGGGACCCAATTGTCCATTTGTACACACTAAGGTCGTTTGTTTTGAGATTTAAATTATATATATATATATATATATATATATATATATATATATATATATATATATATATATATATATATATATATATATATATATATCTATGACTGGTAAAAGTGTTCTGTAACACAGAATTCCATCTATAAAAGGAGCCCATAAAAACACCAAATGTAGAGAGAAAAGTACTATATTTCAGAGACTGCTGTCTCTCTCTTCAGGTATATGAATGAGAAAAAGTTTACAGAAAAGGTGGTATTTATACCAGAGATTCGTCCACAAGTAAGCCAATTTAGGTCACCCCCGCTGATAATCTTCCTTTAATCTTCTTAAGCGGTTGGTTGAATGAACACTGGGCGTCGACGATGTCCGATGTCCAATTCCCTTTTGAGATGTTCATTACCTGCTTCTCTTTTATTAAGGCCGATTCCATCATTTGACTCTTGTACCGGCAGTTGCTGCTATAAATTACACGTGACATATTCCAGTTTTATTCTATGGTTATGTTCATTTTATATGATTGAAAATAGCCGAGTTCTGTTGTCCATACCTAACTGACCGTTTGTGTTGTATTAATCTCTGGGGAAGTGATTTACCTGTAAATCCGATGTAAGATTGGTCACAGTCCTGGCATGGGATCTCATATACCCCAGAGTCATTGGGCGATGTCTTTTGTTGGACGTTAATCAGGGATTTGGCTAAGGTATTTGGGTAGGTAAATGCAAAGGGTTGGATTTCCCAGGGTGTGAGTTACTCTCTTAATCGTCTCCAGGTGGGGAATTTTATTTTATTGTTGGGTGTGTCTCTGGTCTTGTCTTTAGGGGTCGGTAGAAAATTACGTTTGCTTTTTGAATTGCTTTCTCAATTATATGGTCAGGATACTTTAAAGATGAAAGTTGCTTGCGAATTAGTTCAAATTCTTTTTTCCAGGAAATCTGGGGAACAAATTCGTAAGGCTCTTAAAGAATAGGTTGCTAGCTAGACCTATCTTTGATAGTATTGTCATGATAGCTAAAGTAGTGAATATATGAAAGTGAGAACGTTGGTTTTCTGTATATGGTAATTTGTATTCTGTCGTGTCTCTGATTATTAAACATCAAGAAAAGGAATTTTGTTGTCTGTTTCCCATTCAACTTTAAATTTGATGCTGGGCACTAATGCGTTTAATTTTGAGAGGAATTCATTAAAATTACCCCACTTATTATCCCAAATGTTCGTATGTCATCCACGATATCATCCACAGCATGTTTTTGGGTTTTTATTGCATTTATTACTGTAGTTTCAAAGTATTCCATGTACAGATTGCTAAAATAGGACTTAAGGACTACCCATACTACACCCTGAATTTTTGCTTGTAGAATGATTCCCCGAATGAAAATACGTTAATTATTAATGCACATAATTCAACTAACTTATTATTTTGTCAAGTGCCAAAGGGAAATGATCTGAATAGGGGGGATAATTTTTCCCTTAAAAACTGAAGAACGTCCTGTACTGGTACTTTTGTGAATAGGGAGTCTACGTCAAGGCTTAAAAGTTTTATGTTGTGAAGTGGTATATGTGCTTCTCTGAATTTGTGACAAAAGTCTTCCGAATGTTTGATGTGACTGAGAAAAAGTGCCTAAAAAGGAGAAAGGAGGCCAGCTAACCATTTAGAAATTTTGTAATTGAAAGCTCCGGCGCATGAAACGATGGGTCTGAATGGAAGATTGTCTTTGTGAGTTTTGGGAAGACCATAAAAGTAGGGTAATTTAGGATTAATTACTTTAAATTTCTCTAATAGTTCAATACTCTTTTTGTCTTGGCCAATTAATCTTACTTTCCGAAAAAATTCTGTGGGGAACGTTCTGGAGGGGATTTTTCGTCAGTTTTTTCGTAAGTATTTGTGTCGCTAAGGAGCTGGTTGATTTTTGTCGAGGTAAAAGTCTTTGTCCATTATTACAATTTTGCCGTCTTCGTCGATCTACTTATTATAACATCTAACTTTTTTAGCGAGTGGATGGCTATCATGAATCTGCGGGAACAGGATATTTCTTATGAAGGTCCAGTTAAAGCATTTAGTAACACTCCTTTTAAACATATCTCTTCACGGCTGTAGTTTTTGTCAGATATGAATTTATCAAAAGCCACTATGAAGTCTAGGTTGTTTTTGCGGTCTGGCATTAGGGTCAAAGGATAAGCCTAAATTTAAACTAAATGTTGATTTACAGTAAGGGGGTGCTGGATAAGTTTAAAACTTTGTCTTGTTGTTCAAGATTATTCCATGCGCTATTATCTATTAGGTTGTTTAACTTGTGGACGAATCTCTTGGTATAAATACCACCTTTTCTGTAAACTTTTCTCATTCATATACCTGAAGAGAGAGACAGCAGTCTCTGAAATATAGTAACTTTTCTCTCTACATTTTTGTGTTTTTATGGCTCCTTTTATTAGATATATATATATATATATATATATATATATATATATATATATATATATATATATATAGATATATATATATATATATATATATATATATATATATATATATATTGTTATTGTTGGTGTTACAAGAATGGAAATCCTTTTTATTTTTATTTTATTCTAATGAGCAGACTCAGAAGAGAATTTCAGTTATTCTAGGCCGTTGACTAATATGAAAAATATGCACGCACCCTCATTTGATAGATAACACATCTAAATTCTATGCAAAATATCTAAATCAGGAACATGAGTGGAATTTATGTCTCCAACCTAAAATCGTTATTTATCTAAATAGAAAAAACCGTTAATACAATCACATACTTTCTTCATGAGTATGTATAAAGCCATTAGTTTTCATTCCATTTTGATGGTAAATTACACAAAAATTTAGCTGAGGGATAAAAGAAAAAAAATATCCGTATAAAGAATGCAATTTCCTTATTCAAATAAAATTCAGGCTACCTCCTATTTAGAAGAAAATGATGAAAGTAAAATCTCCAGGTTTTATTTGATCGAAAACCGAAGAGGGTCTTCAAATAATCTTTTAATCACAGAAAGAAGTGTATATATATATATATATATATATATATATATATATATATATATATATATATATATATATATATATATATATATATATATATATATATTATATATATATTACCTGTTTTTGCATTATGCATTTTTAGCTCAATATTTCATAAGGAAAAATAAATTTTGTTTGTAGCCTCTTTCTATTACATAAATTGGATATTTGCTCTGTGCCTCATCATGCCGTAAAATGTATGGAATACTGCTGTTTTTCTCGCTTGTTTTCTTTTATCAAACAATGTAATATGCAATAATCTCTTGCATGATTTATTTCATCTTGAGAAACCGTTGAGTAATCTGATTTTGTTTATTATTTCATTCTAAGAAGATATTGAACAATGATCTATTTCATGCCTTATTTCCATTCAAAATAATATTAAGGTCCACTAAGAGTAGCAGAGTCACAGGACAGGTACATAATGCACTAGAGAATAATGTTCAAGGAAGTGAGTATACCTGCTAACACTCTCAGGAAACTTGGAGAGCAAGTCAGTGGCTACTAAATGACTCGGCAACGAGATCTATGAGCCTCCAAACACCCAAAACCTTAGCTCACAAATCTTACGTCACTGACACTTTAATAAGAAAACCTCCATCTATAGCTAAGATCTTGATCAGAAAGTGCCATAGCTAATGACCCTTCAGTACTGAATGGTATCCAATAATTTCATCATAATATAATATCTGTTATAGAATAATCTACCATTGTATCTCCATTAATGGTAAAAACAAAACGAGCCAACAATATTGAATTATCCCCTTATTTTGCACGATTTGCCCAATAAAAGACTATAAATTATCTTATTAAAATCTATTTGGGTATTCTTGACTTTTTTTCAACTAGCAGAACACTGAGCTATTTTAGAGAATGAAATTTGTACGGTAACAATACAACAGAGTCAAGAAGAACCTGATACCGTTTCCCATCATATTTTAATGTAATAAGTAAAATAGACCTAGTTATACATCAATTAAAATTACCGAAAGGTCATCAAAACTTTTTAAGTAAAATATAGTTTACTAGGATGACCATGATAGAATATCCATTTCAGTTTGATTTCATCATAAATGAAAGTTGTAACGGAAATTATTTTATTGCGGCTTTGGTTGACTGATTAAACACGGTATGTGTGAGCATGATTAAATTAAATATAATTCGCGTTCAACATTTTTATAGAAGAGTTAATTATTTGTATTCTTTCCTTTTATTTTTACGGAATACAACACCAGAAGGATAACGACTGAAAGTGTTTTTTTTCTGCTACGGAGCAAATGATAATCACAACAATGAGAAAAATAGTAACACGCAAGGAAGCAATTGTGCCTTTCTTGTAAAAGTATGCTGAGAATCAAAATAAATTAGCATATCACCTTATCTAGTCGTTGAAGCTATTCTGAAAGTATACATGATTTCTAAATTTACATAAAGTGGAGGATTGTTTAGAACTTACTGGACTGAATATCTGTAAAAATAAAATAAAAATAGACGATTATTTTTCGTTATGTAAAATGAACTGGAGAATTTCTGAAAACCGCAGTTTTAGGCTTTGAAAAGAGGGGATGGAAGCTAGGAAAGTATTTCTGCCTCACTCTTTGCCTCTGACTCTTGCAGCGTCATATTGTATAGGAATAATCTTAGCCTAGTTCATTTATGCTATTGAAGATTAAACTGGCTATATGCCAGCTTTAGACTCCAAGATCAGCCCATAAATCCCAAAACTGTTAACTAACTGAATTTCAGACATACCATTGTTTATAACCCACACACACACACACGCATTTTATATATATATTAAAATGTCTAAATATATGTATATATATATATATATATATATATATATATATATATATATATATATATATATATGGATATATATATATAGATATATATATATATATATATATATATATATATATATATATATATATATATATATATATATATATATATATATATATATATATGGCACATAAATGGAAATTCAAAACAATTATTTAGACATTTTAATTCAATGGTACATTCCGCCATCGTATTTAAAAATATACGTAAAACTTCAGCTGGCCAGACATTTTGTAACTCCCACTTGACAGACAATGCAAAAAATGAAAGTATCTAACTTTTGGCTCGCGGGAAAAACATTTCTATAGAATTCTTTTCCTGATGAGTTATAGTCATCATTTTGAACTTCATGTTTCTCAGGCTCTCATTGAAATTTTCTCGTTTACATTACGTATGTATGTATGTATGTATGTATGTATATGTATGTATGTATGTATGTATGTATATATATATATATATATATATATATATATATATATATATATATATATATATATATATATACATATATATATGTATATATATATATATATATATATATATATATATATATATATATATACATACATCCATATATATATATATATATATATATATATATATATATATATATATATATATATATATATATATATATATATATATATCATACATACATATATACATACGTAATGTAAACAAGAAAATTTAAATGAGAGCCTGAGAAACATGAAGTTCAAAATGATGACTATAACTCATCAGGAAAAGAATTCTATAGAAATGTTTTTCCCGCGAGCCAAAAGTTAGATACTTTCATTTTTTGCATTGTCTGTCAAGTGGGACCTTTGAATTAAAAATAAAATTTAAATAATTGTTTTGAATTTCCATTTATGTGCCATATTCGACAAGGATGCTCATGTAGAAGGGATAAATTGTATATTCTCATTTTATGCATATATACAATAGTATGACAAAGCATTAAAAATGTGTAAACCTCGGATATGTATCCAATTTAATCTCCTGGACAAAAAAAAAAAGAAAATCTCTTAACATTTTACTGATTTAGTTTGATCATCGTGATGTTTTACAAACATTATTCCTTAAAGCCTCATATTCTATATGAATGTCATTCCTATGTTTTTGCTTTTAAACGCATAAAAATGGAAATTCAACTTGATCTATTACTTATAAATAATCCAAAAATGTAAAGTACCTTATAAAAATCATTGTGTATATTCTGAAATGACAGTGACACAATAAGGAATGATGGTGTAATTTTCTAATAATTTGAATTTCATCTTTAGATTACACATAGATATAAATGATCATTGTGGTACTTTAAGATTAATGTATTGTTAGCAGAAAAGACTCTATTTGCAAAATTAACTTCATCGACAATAATGAATATATATTATTAGGGAATGTGAAGCTTTGGTAAAAACGTCAGATGGGCAGCGAAACGACTTATCAAAGAGTTTTGAGATTAGTTGGTGATGTGGAAGAGATGGAGGATGACAGGTTAGTGGGAAGTATACAAACATTCACACACACACAGACATATAGACGTACATGTGTATGTACATATTATATGTGTGTGTTTGTGAATATGGAACGTGATGAATATATAGATGTTATTTTACTCAGACTGGGAACGAAGCTCGGTCTCCTCCCGAGTGATAGGCCAAGGTGGTAGCGACTCAACCACCAAAGTCATTCGAATTACCTTTCGATGTGAGATACGACGGAATTAATGAACACATGAGTACGTGTTTCATAGGGATGCTATTTCAGGTTCACCTCTCTCTCTCTCTCTCTCTCTCTCTCTCTCTCTCTCTCTCTCTCTCTCTCTCTCTCTCTCTGAATGTGTTTTCAGCATCCAAAAGTATATAATCATTCTTCAGGTCAAATCACTTGAATGATGCCGGTGAAAGATGCGAAAAGTTCTTGAAAAGAATTTCTTGTCAAGAAGGACAAAGAAACTTCATGAGTGAAGAGGCTGACGTTCGGAATTCCTTTGAAATGAAAATAGAAAATCCCCCACGCGAATGAATAGAAAAAAGTCGTAATCTTTTCAATGGACGTTGAATTGTAAGAAATATGAGCCATTATCGTCAATGACAGGAGATTCTTAATGGAATATAGAGAAGTTTAACTGGGATATTTTGCTGACGTCAAGAATATACGTCAACAACATACTTCTTTTAAGTCGACGACAGAAAAAACATTAAATTACTTTGAAGAATGGTTTTATCTAGGTGAACAACCGGCAACTCTCCAACCAATTATATAAATGTTTTTCTTGTTTTTCAGAGAAAGATTTGCATCGGGTTGAGAGAGAGAGAGAGAGAGAGAGAGAGAGAGAGAGAGAGAGAGAGAGAGAGAGAGAGAGAGATATTTCAAAGTACAAATGAGAGAGTCTCGTCATTCACAACTGGAGTTGAGACTTTATTGAGGTTGACAAAGGAAAGATCCAGTGTTCTCTTTGGAGGAAAACTGGGAAATTCACACGCACCTGAAACACGTTATTTACTTTTGAACTTTCACAATTGTAATATTTATTTGACTTATCTTTGGCACTGTGATGGTTTTCAATTTACAAGTGAAGCCATTGGAAATGGAATGAGACTTCTATTGTGGACCTCTGGTAGTGGATACAGTATGAAAGCTCACTCATGGAGCCGTAGGTGTATCCGTGAAGGAGTATGCATCCTGGAAATGAACCTTTGTCTTTTAATCCTATGCATTTTCTAGACAGTTTTTGTCACTTTGCATCTTTTCTTTCTAGTTATGTTCTGGTTATTTGGCTGAACTATATTTGCCTTCCTTTATAGATGGTGAGTCATATTGGGCATGCTTTGAGACATCTCATGCTTTTTTATCACACTGCAAGTGGTAGTATAGTAATAATAATTGTGCAGATATACCTTCATAACGGACCCATACCGGATGTTCTGAGTCCTTATGTTTACGGTCCCTCCCTTGAGAGGATATGCAAACGTGATCTCTTGTTTTTCTCTGAACTTGCTTTGCTCTTGCTCATCTACATACATTCCATTATATTTGATAATACCCATCATCATATATTATCAGTGACCCTTAGGTTTTTCGGGGGTTGTTATCTAGGACTAATATTTCTTGTGGGTCATTCTCTTTATGAGAGTTTTTGTCGTTTGTTTATGTTTTTACGTTAATACCAGCGGCCTGGTATTAAAGACACCGCAAAGGTGGAAACTTATCGGGTTAAAACAATTGTGGTGGTCACCCGCTAGGAAAGATCCAAAACATTATTATTAGTATCTTGACTTCTGCTACTAATAACGGTAATAATGGTAAGTTCTGTTAACTTTTGATAGCTTTGCCCGTCCACAATCAGTCCTTTTATCATTCTGCTAGTCCTCCAAACTCTAATAACCATGTTTCATAATGTGTTTATTTTCTATCTGAAGAGCAAATAATTATAATAGGAATAATAATAACAAAAAACAGTGATAACCTTTCTTAATCGTGTTAATAAGTCCACCTTTGTGATCGTCATCAGCTAATAATGAAATAACTCATATTTTGAAACCTTTTCTAATTCCTTTCATAATTATCCATCTTTAGACGCGACAGTGTCCAATAGAGTCAAGACGCCATTCTTCACCAACCCATCCCTTCCACTTTCCTTTCCATCTCG
This sequence comes from Macrobrachium nipponense, assembly GCF_015104395.2. Lineage (NCBI taxonomy): Eukaryota > Metazoa > Arthropoda > Malacostraca > Decapoda > Palaemonidae > Macrobrachium > Macrobrachium nipponense. The sequence goes on along the minus strand of NC_087220.1, from coordinate 23,169,219 downwards.
TGTTCCATCCAATTACAAACACATCCCCCTCCATCAACAGCCACCTTTTTGTTCTTTGTTCCCCCTCAACTTCCGCCGTATTATAGATATACAATTCCTGACATGGCAGTGGACTGAGGACGAAGCAAAGATGAGCTTCAACATTGAGGAGCAAAGGGAACCATTCGAATGCTTGCTGAATATCTTTCAAGGTTTATTTAAAGCTGAAGTTGTCTTTTCAAGTTGGATGTTTGAGTGTTTTCGCAATAGGCTGCAAAAAAAAAAAATTATTTATTGCATTTGTATTTAGCGAGCGTTTTCCTAAGCAGGTCGAAATGAGGCAACTTACTTATGTTGGGCTATTATTTGATAATTTGAGACATAAAAAAGACCAGAGTATAAATGAGGTAATACCTAAAAAATATGGAATTTGATTATTATATGCATAGGATACAATGCTTATGATGAAAAGCATAACTGTTAAATATGACAGGAAAATATAATGAAAACACTTAGAAAGATATTGCATAAAGTTAATGAGCGATATAATCAAGAATACGCGAGAAGAGATATATTGAAAAATTAATAAATCTATAATAATAGAGGAGGAAATTCTCATTTATGAAGCAATAGTAAAGCATAATAAAAAAAAAAGATCAAAAAGCCTCGCATCTTCAACAGTTTACTACAACTGTACCAAGAAAAGACTTCAGCTCAACCCATCTCATTTTAGCTTTACCTTTGCTAAACTTTCTTAATTGATATAAAGAAAGAAGACTTGGCTCTGCAGTCTTTTAATTCCTTTCATTATTTTACTTTTATCTTAACCTTCTCTTTCTTTTGTACTAACACCTTCAATTACTTCTAATAAAATGCCTTTTGAAGAAAACACTTTTATTCTTATGTTGGTCAGTTTGTACCAAAAACTATGACTAAATCAAATTGTGGATTTGTAGTAAATAGTAAAATTTAATTCAGATATATTTCAAGTATATATTTACCCATGAAAGAGTTTATTATATTACCTTAGTAAAATTTAATTCAGATATATTCCAAGTATATTTTTACCCATGAAAGCGTTTACTATATTTCCTTGGGTAAGACCTGGAGTAATTGCTTGTTAGCAAAACGACGAAGAGCTTGTCACGGAATCTGACCGTAAGTTTTATGAGAAAATTAGAAAACTCAAGACAAAGGGGAGTAAATGGCTGAATGAATTAGTGGAATAAGATAGAGGGTTAAATAATAATAATAATAATAATAATAATAATAATAATAATAATAATCATAATATAAATAATAATATAATAATAATATAATATAAGAATAATAACAGAAGTTATCAGCATAATGGCAGGAAGGACACGTTAATTTTTTGAGGTATAAAAAATGATTCGAAAATAAATTGGCAGGGAAGAATATCGGTAAGTGGCCGGGACGAAAGGATAATAACTGGGAAAACAAGACAAGAAACGATAAGAAAATAATTGAAATGCAATGAAGAGCTGTTGTGAAATGGAAATCGAGAAGTGATTAATATATGAAAGAGGAGGGAAGCATTGAACACCAAAAGATAATCTGATGCTGAATAAATAAATGAAGACAGAAAACTTGAGATTTAATGAAAATATTAAAATACATGTGAAGGATTTTTCTTATTCCTTGAATGCCAATAATATGGAGGAGCCACAGTGGCTTAGAAACTAGATAGAAAAAAAAAAAGAAAACATTAAAGTAATAAGAGAATATTAAAGAAGGGTTGTGGGTACAAAGAAGAAGAGACAACAACGAAGCTAGATGAAAAATCCTACAACCATAAGAACTCGGAATATCTATGGACAAACGAGGAAGGACATATTGTAGGAGAAAGGCCGTCTAGGAAACTAGGTTTATAAAATTAATTGAAAATAACGTCCGGATTATTTAACCTAGAACATAGAAAATCTGCCTGAAAATTAAAATATCAACTCATAGCAAAAAAGCAATTCGAGAGAGAGAGAGAGAGAGAGAGAGAGAGAGAGAGAGAGAGAGAGAGGAGAGAGAGAGACTTACGGAACAGTGAATTGGGTAATAAGAACTAATTGGAATAAAGATGGATGGCACTGGAGGGGAACGTAGACGAAGTTCCATCAGCATAGAAACCTAAATATTCGCTTCAAGAGCAGAACAGTTTTGTAAATGGTTGTAGGAGCCAAAGGGAGGACTGAAAGATATATACTGGCAAGAGAAAAAGGAGCTGATAAATTCCTCTTTGCAACATCAGGGAGAAAACAGTTGTAGGATTTTTGGGGAAACGAACATGAAATGGAAACTGCCCTTCCGGTGGAAATTGGGTAAAAGAAGATGAAATAAAAAGCTAATTTGTAAAAGGAATGTGATAGATCAACCGTAAAGATACGCAATACAGGTAGGGTGAAGGTTTGAACTGGAACAGATGGTGTCATAGATGAAGTGAAGAATTTCCTTGCAAAAGGATTCAAGAAAACGAGATTTCTAAAACATGATTATTCGCTTTGTCCTCTAAAATGGAACCGGGATCTAGCAAAAGAAAAATTAAATTGCTTAAAATCGGACTACTAAATTTGTCTATGATACTGTAAAAACATGACAAGGTAAATAAGGCTGGTAGAAATGATTGCTATTCCATGTTACTTATAAATAAAAAGAAAAATAAATCTGAATACGGAATACCTCCATATTTAACAGATGATATAAATAATCGTTACATTCATCACGAAATGCAATCCTTTCATACACTGTCTCTTGAATATTTTTGTTCTGGGTTCCATTTGTGTATTAACTCTGCATTTTCCTCTCTCTCCACCACTTCTAACAATTGTCTTCTTTACCTCGCTTTCTTCCTGACTAACTGCCCGACAGCGGCAATCACGCTGTTTTTCTATTTGCTTCCTGAAAGAAGATTGTCATAGCAATATGTTGAGGAAAACAAAAGCTTTCTGTTAGACTGAGACGAAGTGTTCTCTCAGAGACGGTAAGGACTAATCAGATCAGATAACTGAAGGAGGTTCGTGAGAGAAATGATGAAAGAAACAGAGAAAGGCCAAATGAAAAGAATAGTATAAAAGAAGAGGAATGAAGTAAATACAAAAGATAGGGAAAGAGAAGAAAACTGAAGTATTTCAGGAAAACTAAGCATCCTATTTCTTCGAAATGATTGCAAAGATGAAGAACCCTTTTCCGTTTTTAATACCTTGTCAACCTCGAAGGAAAGCGCTCTTCTTCAAATGACAGGTATTCGTACTGGAAAATAAAAACAAATGAGCATCCAACCTCGAGTAAAAGAAGCTATTTATCTTCGCGAAACCATTCCATTCACTTTTTGCCTTGCCTAATAAAGAGCGATTTTTCTGAAAGCATTTTGCAGGACAGATGGCTAAGAAAACATGAGAAATCAATGGAGCCTTCGACTCAAAACTGAATCGGAGAGAAGTCTATCCTTTCCTAGTCAAAGATCACAAGGAGGGCTCAAAAGGCTATCAACATTTAGGAAAATTCTTGAATAGTTTTTCAGAATTATCAGTCAGATTTATCAAGTAAGCTTTATAAGGAAAAAGGTTTTGATGGTTCATAATAAAAAGAAAATATTCATGAAATCTATTAGCCTTCACGCAGTGCACGCATTTAAGTATCATTATTTTTACATGACGCATACTACAAAACATAAAATATTCCATCTGTGGTTTTTCTTTGATACTTATTGCTGTTGGAGTCCCAGCAGTCAGTATCTAGGCATGATTATATACTTTCTAAATCTTCCAGTTAAAAAGAATGACGTCCAATTGCTTAATGATAATACGCCATATATTTCTTTTTTGCATATTATGACTTTTTCTTTACAATACACATCCCTTCGTGTTTCTGCACCATCCTACCTGTGAGAACTTACCTCAGAAGACAATCCATTCCGCCATGCTGTTAGCAAGCTGCCTGCTTCTACAACTGTTAGCAATATAAAAAAAATATTATTCACGAGCCACTGGCTCTCATTTTCGTTACTAATGAGTATAAATTTTCCATTTATTTATGAAAGCCAGTAATTGTGAAATTAATCTTAATTTTATCATTGAATTTGCCTTGCTGGACTACATACTAGTCATGTCTTATTTCCGCTGCTGGAACTGTGTGAAATAAAGTATTTTAATGTAACTACGGACTTTCCTTTTGTTTAAATGTAACTCGAAGGTAGGATATCTTGAGTGATGCATTTTATTACATATTTGATTCTGGGCAAGTGTCCCCTAGGACCAGATTTCAAATTCAATATTCCCTTCACCTTGTCAGGATCAGAGAAATATGTAAAAGTTGCAGACCTTGCCAAAAATCCACTCAGTAAAATTAACATAGCTAATACTGGACTGTGGATACAATCGAACCTAGAAACTAGAATAGATTAACTGTAAATTTATAACTCACAAGGGAAAATATAGGTTGGACAGAAATGAGGTAGGGAATGTGTTAAATAATGATTATTTAAGCATAAAATTTGCGAAGAATAGAGGAATTGGAAGTGGATAGCAGCCAAGTGATTTTAAAATTCCCGCCCGGGACATCCTTGAGATGAGTCAGAACATCGAGTTACCAAGTTGGGAATTCATTGTCCAACTCGCAGGCCAGTAATGAAATGATGTTGAATGTCTAAATAGATTAGGTTATTACACGTGACATGAGAGCAAGTGTTTGCAGCTTCTCTCACATAGGAAAATGGACATTTTGTAAGTCCATGGGATAATTGGAATACCACGTTTGGTAACTATCAACTTGCAAAATTAGCCTACTGCCACCGTGGACTACCTAGTGTCGGGCAGCTCGCACGCTCACTACCATCTCAATTTTGTTTCAATTTCATAAGTAACATAAACTTATTATTGTTGCTTTAAGAAGTCAATCTGTGTCTATGTATACTTATGAATCATTCCATCACAAAAAAAGTTGTGTGCTTTACCTTTTTATGTATCGTAAAGTAACAAAAGAGCGTGTGTTCATAAGTTGGCTGGTTGTCCTCTTGAAGTCATGGTAGCCAAGATTGTTTATAAACAGAGCCACACGTTGCTTTGTTTCCCACAAACTCACTTTCACAACCATGAGCATGATTAGAGGAGATAGAGACCCATTTTCCAAACAACTACATTTCCACTAAGACAGAAAGGGCCTTACTTTTCTCCAAGCATATGGAAGGTAAAAGCAAGGCTGCCCTCCGCTAGCTGGATAGTATTATCAGGGAAATGGAGAAGTTCAAATGGCAATAACTTAGGACTGTGAGAACACCACAGAGAAATAGCGACATAGGTTTAGAGCTTTCCCAAAAGAGAGCGGTCAGACCTGTGTTGAATGGGTCTACCACAAAACCAAAGCTGGTCAGCACTGGCTTGACGCCAGCCATAATGTGCAATGAGTTTGAGGACCTGTTTTACAGGATGAAGCTGGAATATTTCTTCCGGTGTGCTCAAGGTCCCCTTGCACCTCGATGACAAGTAATCCATAACCCTCATGGATGACTGATGAATGGCTGACAATTGGGAAACTTATAACCTGTCTTCCACTGTCTCACCAGCACTTAGTGTCACCCGGACTTCTTTCAGGACCACCTCAGCTGAAGAACAGACTCCCATCAAGACCTCCAGTGAGTAACCACTGTTATAAAAAGCGATACTCAGAATCTAAGTACTATTTTAAAGGGGGAGCTAGCAAGCAGCACCCTCCTAAGCAGTCCAAGTACCAAAGTGGTGCTTCTGCATTCACAACCAAGCAAACCTCATCATCCACTAACACCACAACCAGTCAAGACTAGCCAAGGGGGCCCTGTAAGGACTGGGGGTCTGGGTTGGGTTCCTGGAGGTACCATTTCTCCACAGTCTTCCTAAAGACGTTCTGGATGCTGTGGTTGTTGTGTCTGTTGTTTACTAAGACCTGGGCTACACGTTCCATCTCCTTATGGGTGTCTGTCCATTTCGAACAATGGGAGAGAGCTCTCCTGAAGTAGACGCTAATGGTGGGGTCCTCATAACGTTCAGGGCATTCTCTCTCGTCGTTTAGGCACATTCCCAGGTTCGTAGGCTTTGTATAGATATTTGTGACGAATGCACCCTCCTTCTGTTCAACCAGGACGTTCAAGAAGGGAAGATGGCCATCACGGCTATGTTCAACGGTAGACCGTAGACAGCTGTGGAGGCTGCGTTCCCCACATGGGTTTACACGAAGCCTATGAACCTGGGAATGTGTCTAAACGGCGATAGTGAATGCCATGAACGTTATATGGACACCACCATCAGCGCCTACGTCAGAAGGCACAGAAACCCATAAGGAGATGGAATGTGCAGCCCAGGTCAAAGTGAAAAATGGACACACCAACCGTATCATCCAGAACGTCTTTTGGAAGAGTATGGAGAAATGGTGCCTACAGGAACTCCGCCCGAACTCCGAGCAGAAAATAAATTTTTCCTACATGGGAACCTTCCATCAGCGATATAAAGAAGACAAGTGAGCCCTACTGGAAATAATCAAGAACCACGTTTCCCCAAACAAATCAATTTGATCATACTCTATAAAAGTAAGAAGACATGTAGCCTTATTATAAAGAATAACCCAGCATCGTCGCAGGATCCCTTGAAGAAGACGAACATCATCTACAGATATATGTGCCCTATCCGAGGATGCCTCGGAACTTACATCGGGATGACATCAATGCGCGTCTCCAAGAGGATCTCCTGTCATGAGCAGGAAGGAATGATATTCAATCATGCAAAGACTGCACATGATTAAAGAATCCGCTGATGCGACATCGCCGGTAACTTCAAGGTTATCGACCAAGCATCCGATCTACGATGTTTGCGAATCTTAGAAGTGCTGTACATAGGAAGGGAGATGCTTAGTATGAACGTCACACAGGAGAACTTCCTCCTCTCCACTGCCGTCAGGAGAGCAGTAGACAACGCCCCTCAACAACCATTGCACCAGAGGGATCCTGAGGATGATAGAAGCGTTAGCTCTCATCCTGAGGGCGTCCCTAGTAACCCTGAGGGTGATCGAAGCTCAGGCTCTCACCCTGAGGACGACCTATTAGCACGCCCTTCGAGGGGACCTCCGCCATCAACGATAAGGATGAGGCTCCACCCACGAAGAGGACAGCCAGTCAGAAGCCGCTGCCTTGATGACATCGTTGTGACGCCACAGATATTGCCTAATAAAAAATGGGGTACCAGACTCCTCAAGCCACTCAAATGCAATAAAATAATAATAATAATAATAATAATAATAATAATAATAATAATAATAATAATAATAATAACAATAATAATAAGATTATGTGAAAATGTAAAATAGAAGAATAAAGAGCAATGCACAGAATCACGGCAGAAAAAAAACTAATTAGTAAAGAGTAAAAATATAGTTAAAATGAATAAACTTGCAAGAAAAAGTTGATTCGTAAACAAAAATGAAATTATATATTAACAGTACAAAAACGAGACAGTGCACAGTATCCGAATATTATATATATATGATATACTATATATTATATATATATATATATATATATATAGTATATATATTATATATATATAATATATATATATTTAAAAAATAAGAATGTGATTGGAAGGACTTAGTTGTGTATATACTAGGCACGATTATTGTAATGACCAGAGAATAAAGTCACAGAAGGGGCGAAAAATTAACAGGTATGGCATAGACTGGGAAGAGACTTTGAAATATCAATGAAAGTGAATGTGGGAATGAATAGAGAAAATGAAGAGCCAAGTCTCATCTATTAAAGAGTAGTGTTGAAGTCTGATTGTGTATAAAAAAAAAGTAAAGATTGAAATTTCGAAGATGAATTCTTTTAGCTCCGTAAATCGCTCAAAAAATAGCTCGAAAAGGGTAAAAAGACAATCATGAAGCAAGACTGGAGGATGCTTGGTTGGTCAAAAGAGTGCCTATTTCGAAAGAGCTAGGAAGAAGGAGAAGACCAGAATGAGAAAGTTTGAATCGTTCACTATAGTTGGAGTGCTCTGTACTGGGAGTTTTTCAATAATTAGACAGTTGCTTATATGTTAATATTATATATATATATATATATATATATATATATATATATATATATCTATATATATATATATATATATATATATATATATATATATATATATATTATATATATACTATATATATTATTATTATTATTCTTATTGTTATTAATACTTCATTTGTTCTGCATCAGTAAGCCTGTCATTCGCTCCAGTTGTGAAGGGAACTATTTGAGCGTCATAATTAACATGATTTGAGTTATTCTGACTTTGCGGGTGAACATTAATCATTAACGGACTTTGGGGATCAGTTCTCATGATATGACAATAATGTTGCGTTGAACCAACATCCACTGATACGACGCTGACAGATGAATTAATATTTCACTAGATTTTTGTTCTGTGATAATACATATAAATGTACTTTTACCGACAAATAAATTATTTTTCATACTTCAGTTGAAAACTATATTTCGTCAAATAGAAACAAAATTGAATAGGCAAACATTAACATTATATCTAACTTACAATAATGAGAGAAGTATGGTTTCTATATTTAAATTAAACTTTCTGTAGTAACGAAGTAAATATAGCATTTAAAATGTCTCCCTTCCCGGGAACCTTTGATTTTGCTTTTATTTTTTGAAACTGCCTTCGCTGTATTCAAATCACATTGGTATTTAATTATCCAACTTAGGAACTAAGTATAAAAGGACTTGAAAAGACACTTTAACTACTCCACCGTCTAAAGCATAAAATAGTATAGACAGTGTAAAAAAAAGGAGAGAAATTGTAAATATAGATGTAAAATAAAAATGATGAACCTGGTAAAGCTAATACTGTCCTTCTAGCAAAAAAAGTAGAGCAACAGAGAGAAAAAAAATTAATAAATAGAAAAAAATAGGAAGCCTGAGTACAGCCAGTTCATTTTCATTGGTGGACCAGAAAATATCTGTTCCGAAGTGAAAAGCGTGAAAAGCAATTCAAACTAAGGGTGTAACTTTCTTTGCATTTTAGATTGGTAAGTAAGAGATTACCGAAGTAACTCCTAAGTCCAATCCCCCACACAAATAGCGATAACTGCAACGATAAAGTTATCGCTAAATCGGAAATTTTGATGAGCAATTGAACTAACAAAAGTGGGCGTGGCTCGCTATCGGACGAGTTTCACTATCGGACGAGTTTCACTATCGGACGAGTTTCGCTATCGGACGAGTTTCGCTATCGGACGATTTTCGCTATCGGACGAGTTTCGCTATCGGGACGAGTTTCGCTATCGGACGAGTTTCGCTATCGGACGAGTTTCGCTATCGGACGATTTTCGCTATCGGACGATTTTCGCTATCGGACGAGTTTCGCTATCGGACGAGTTTCGCTATCGGACGAGTTTCGCTATCGGACGAGTTTCGCTATCGGACGAGTTTCGCTATCGGACGATTTTCGCTATCGGTATTTCCAGTTGCTTAGCAACAACCACATTGCAAGCAATAGAGCATGCAAACATAAATACCTCAAGTGTTAATGAATTTTTGAGTGATTTTATTGGGATATAAATTGAGCACCCGTGTCTTGCGAATGTAGTAAAATCTGAACATTACGGTGACAGGAAAGAGGAATAACGCTTACTAACTACTAAAAAAATGAAAGGAGAAGGATGAGTCAGAAACTAGTGTTAGTATACTGAGAAGTGCATGATGAGTTAGCTCATTTCTTTTCTATGACCACTTCCTCTCCGTTATCTTTGATGTGCCTCTTTTGTCTGTGAGATCAGCTGCAGCAGTTCCTCCCAGTGCTGAAGTCGTCATCTCTTCGACAGATAAAAATCATCATTAAGATAGATTGTTAGATGATCGGAGCAAATCATTGAAACAGTATGAGGTTGACTTCGGTTTCAGTCTTACCTGAATTCAATCGAAATGGAAGCCAATGGTCGGTGTGTGTAAGGGGAGCCTTATAATTTAAAAAAAAAATCTATGAAGTCTACTTTACTGGCATTGGAATGAGCCTCCAAAGCATTGTATTCTCCAGCATTCAAATATAAAATATAAACACTTAACTATACGAGTGTGCTCTCTTTTTTGGGAGTGAAACTCCTTTCGAGCTCCTTTAAAAATGACTATTACACAAATTATTTACTATTTAAGAATATTAAATAGTTCTTAAAACGACACTTGCAACTTGCTAAGTAGATACAACAAGAGGCTGCCAATCTGACTATGAAATTCCAACCTGCTGTACATTAATGGTCATTTGGCAAATATAAGGCAGGATAACCGAACAAAACGTTTGTAGATAGACGGAGCTTTCGCTTCATTACCCTCAAGACAATTTTTACCAACAATTGCCATAAAAAACTTTTCATTGCCATTGCATTTCTTAGCCATTATGACGCTTTAAAGCCACTTTTATTCCTTCTCGACCTGGTTGCTACCTGACCAAAACAGAAAATCACTTGCACAATAATATAGAAAGGAATATATTGTACCTCAAGGACTCGATGATATCCCAGAACGTAGTGCTTTTATGGCGAATTAATATAAAATCCGTTCGAATCAATTCGTAATTACCTTACTTTCACTGTAAAAGGGTAAGATATTTCACCCTACTTCGTTTGAGTAACTCAGTATTTTGATCCTACATCGGAAATAATGTCGAAAACCTTTAGCAATAGCCTTTGTTACCAACTTTTCTGCTTCATTGTGCCATTGTGGAAACTGTATTGTCTTTTAAAGGACCTAAAATGTTTGAAAAACGAAACGCAACTAAAATAAATCTCACCTTTTTGCTATTAAAAGTATGAGATAATACTTGGTTTTGCTTACTTCAGCATTTTTCTCATTCTCCCGCTGCCATGGAATGCTTCAGTATATTCTCGAAATATATTAACTTTATTTTGTGTTAACGGTAAATTATGAAGTTCTATGAGTTATGGGAAAACTATGAAAATTATATTTTCTCGTTTAAATGATGTTCATATATATTTTATCTTTTGTATTTATCTCAGTATCTCCTGCCTCCCTCCTCATGAAATCCAGCAAATTACCAAAAAATAAAGCAGTCTGTTATTATCTGCTAATGAACTCTCTCTCTCTCTCTCTCTCTCTCTCTCTCTCTCTCTCTCTCTCTCTCTCTCTCTCTCTTGTTATGTTTATTTGCTGTTCAACAATAATATCTGCTAGGCAAAACTTATTGAGCCAAATAAGCATCGAGTTAACTTCAGTCTGCTAAATTTTCTATTTCTTGCTTACGTAATGCGAAACGAAAAAGAGCCCTCGATGTTCACGAGTATGTATTTCAGTTTCTCATTTCAGTAAATCAAAGGTGATGACTATCTTACCATCTTGATGTCAATAATATGTTCCTGCCTTAACGTTAAACAGACTTTTGATATCATTACCAAGTCGGGGAAATTCCAAAGAAGGGATTATAAGGTCTCCACCAAATGTCATTTTTTTTTTTATTATCTATATTTCTCAAGGACCGGATTTTTTTTATTATAAGGCAGTATTTGCGTGTGTATGTATGTATTTTTTAATTCCAGTCGAGTATTCTTTTCAACTACCATTGCAGTGATGGACACGAATCCTTTCAATATTTCTTCCATTACTTCCATTCAATAAGTGTACAATGTTTTTTTATTGGACAATAGTTCTTTTATTCTTTATGTTAAATGCATGATACAGGAAAATATTCACTTCTTTCACACTATTTCATTTCAATAATTATCTTTTTATTTAAATTTTATGATGATAATTATAATGATCAAAAGGTAAAGGAATGACGAAAGAATGTTCTGGAATAATTTAACAATGGCAAAATGGCTAATTATGAAGTGAATAAGCTTTTCATTTTATAGAGTCTGCTTCATATTCTTTTGTTATTATTATCATCTTTATTAAAATTTTCGCGATTAAGCCTCAAAAGTTTCTTAAAGATAACCCTTTCCTTCCCTGCGGTAATACCTCTGGTGCTATGGACCAGCATCGATATCTGGCTGGAGGGTTCCTGGGGAAGCTGTCTGTCTGTGTTTGTAGAACATCTAATTCTATTTTTATTTCCCTCTTCTCTTTCTTTTTCTCTTCCAGGTGGCGGAGCACCAGTGTCCTCCTGAAATGTAAGAGTGGATGTTTGCATCCACTCTCCCCTATGGAAGCGAATGCAATGTATAGAAAAAGGTTGAATTTGCTGAGATGAATTGTTTGTGTAGTATATCATTAGCAATAAAAATTAAAATTCTCATAACTCTTCGGATGTTTGAAGTGGCAAAACGATTACTATATGTGAAGAGATGAATCGAATTGTTTCGCAATGGTTCAGATGTTTTTTTAGAGAACAGAGGCCTATAGGATGTTCAAGAGAGCCCATCATTTAGATTTGTAGGAGAAAGGATAAGAGGAATGCATAGAATTTGCTCAATGCTTTGAAGGGAAGTGTATAGTAAACAAAAGATCTTATTATGCAAACTAGCAATGCATCGCGTGTTGTGACTTGGCGGTTCAACGTGATGCTAATAAATTAACCTTTGTGTAGACAAGGCAAGCATCTAAAGTTTTGAAAATTTCCTACATGCTTTTTTATTTTGTAAGTAAGCATACTCTAAATACGGATTGTTGGGATTTCAATAAAAAAAAAAAAAAATGGAGTACACCAAAAATGTCAAAATTCATGTTTTGTATTTGTGAAACGGAAGAATAGTAATACTTTAATTCAAGCATTACATGAAGGCGAATGGATTTACCAAAGGTCTTTTGTATTTGGAACGATCTGAAACTTATTCTCTACAAAGGTTACTTAAATGAATCTTAGTGATCTTTGATTAAGAGGAGATAGACATCTCTAATTCAATACTGAGTCAGAGGCTCCATTGCATTTAGAGGCTTTCTGAGCCATCTGTACGCTAAATGTGTTCAAGTCTTACGGGACAATGCTTCACATTTCCTAGTGAAATTGTTCTATAATGGAAAAAGCGCAAATGAAGCGGTTTTACAAAGATAAATAGCTTCTTTTACTCGAGTTTGTGAGACCATTAGTTTCTGTATTGAAGATGAGCGTTGTTTTTCGAGGTTGACAAAGTATTAGAAGCGAGAAAAGGGTTCTTCATCTTTGTATTAATTTCAATGAAAAAGGAAGATTAGGATTCCTCCAATACATTCAGTCTTCTTCGCTTTCCCTGAGATCTGTTTTGATTTCATTCCTCCTCATTTATGCTTATCTTTTCATTTAACATTGCCATGTTTCTTCCGTCATTTCTCTCTCAAACCTCTTTCTATTATCGGATCTGATTTTTTCTCATTAAGTCTCTTTCGCTGATAGAACGCTTTGTCTTTTAAACTTAGCAGATAGTCTGTTTTGTTATCCAAATACCTTTATGATAATCATCTCAAAGAAAAAAAAAAAAAACACAGAAAAAAATAACTCCGTGGTTGTGTCCTCGGAGACAGCGTGCACTTTTTCAAAATATGTCAGTACCGGTAATAAAATTGAGTAGGGTATTCAGGAACAAAGGGCGATGAAAAAAAAATTAATTGATAAAAATGGATGTTACCTACTATGAAATTCAGGGCCTCTGAAACACGGTTTTTTGGATTTTGCTCCTAATCAAAGCATCGGATGTAGCTGAAAGTTGACATATGTCAACTACACACAAATTTTGTCAGTATTATCAATTACCTAAACCCGATAGTTTTAATTTTTATAGAGTAAAAATGATCAAGCCGACGCCATGGCCAATGATTGCGAGCCAAAAGTCGAAAAAATATTCATTACGTAAGCAAGGTAAACATTGTTTTACGAAATGTTGTCCCACCCATCCACCAGACAGAAACCCATTCACCTTATTCCATCGGCTCTGAAACCCATAGTATGCAGTCAAGAGAAAGCCCGTGGCATTACTTACTATAGTTAATTATTCAGTTTCTAGTTTACGTAAATCCAATGTTTATGGTCTGATTTGTATTTAGCGTAACATGATTATAATACTTGTAATTTCATTCAAGAGAGAGAGAGAGAGAAAGAGAGAGATTGTATGTAAACAGTCTTTATATAACTATTTTTGTTAAAATGAGATTTTTATCCAAAGTAAATACAAGCTTATACGTGCTAAAATCTCCAGCAGACCAACGGATCATCCGATATAATTTTTTTTCTTCTTCTTTAGTCTGTACGACCATGTTGGATATAAAGACTTTATGAATGGCAGAACGATACTTAGATGTGGGTGGGGTTTCTGTGCTAGCGTAGTAATACTACTGTAGCAGTAGTGTCGCAAAATTAGTAATAGCAGCAATAAACATGAATTAAACGTTTAGGCCAACTGCTGGGATCCCTGAGGATCATTTAGCACTTCTTACAACTACTCGAGAAATTAGTTTTTATAGCCAGAAGTTAAATTTTCTAATACAACAATGTCCATGATAGCCTTCATTGTTATCCTGAATTATAACGAGGCCAAAGTGGGTGGAGCCTCATGAAGTCATCATTCTGACGATAATTATTGGTGAAGGTTTAAAGCCAAAATACGGTACCGCCTATTTTTTTTTTTTTTTTTTTTTTTTTTTTTTTTAGTAAATAGGTAGATAGGCGATAAATGAAAATTGCTTGACTTTGGATACAGCATTATCAAATCAAGCTTGTCTACTACGTCTTTGAAAATTACCAACTATTCCCTACATCTTATCAATCTGATTGTGACCTATAAAGTAGATTATAATTTCTTACGACACTTATTTTGGGAGTTAGAGTTTTTGTATTTATTAACATATTTTGTTGGTTTGTTCATTATGACAATTATCAGTGGAGAGGATGCAGAGTTCATAAAGGTGTACTGCTTCGCTTGTATTTAAATTTTTTGTTATTGTTGCCAGAGGTATAGCCTTCGTTACGTATAGCCAATCATCCATCGAGAAAGAGGGAAGAAATGTTGTCATAAGTTACGTAACGAGTGCGTTCGAAACCTTATCTCTGAGTGAGTTGGCCCGTCTTCAAAAAAAAGTCACTTTTACATTATAAGTACCAAATTTATTCAACCTACGTAATGTAGAATACAGTCAAAAGTTATGTGTAGACATAATGTGTATTCTGAATAAGCGTTATATCTATGAAATGCATACATAAAAAGTTATTGCCAAAGAACCGTGTTACAGAAGCCCTGAATCTCATAGTAACAATGATCCTAACCTTGTGTTGTTAATGGTTTACATACAAATATTGAGTTGGTTTCGTAGTAAACACCCTAATGAAACTACGTTTCTTGCTTTCATTATTTATTTCTCATACCTTGAGAACATTATTTTCTCTTGAAATTGTTGCACAATTTACGGAGACAGATGTAAGACTCAGATACATCCGCGTCCTTATCCTGTCCCTCTCATGTGAAGTCTTCGCCATCAAGAAATTGCCTTGGATAAAACCACGGTCCAGATAGAACAGGTCAGCCAGAAAGCTCCCAAGTTTTAAGCCTCTTCTGTGCACCTACGTCATCTGAGGGAGTGTGGTGGTGAGATCCATAAAGAACGTAGGTCTTTTTATTATTTTTTTTAGAAGAGAATGTTTTTGAAAATGTGATCTTTCAAGTGTCAAAAGATTGTAAATTAAGCAACATTTGCCATTTGAAAATATTAGATCAAGATACAACTTTAATTTTGTTTTTCTTTGTGCTGCATGGTTGTTGCCTTTGACGTTTCCTATACTTTATCAAATTACTAAGATATTCGAAAATATACTGATATCTTAACAAAAGAAACCAATAACAGTCAGGAACTTCAATATCAGACTTTTTCAATTCAAAGCAAAGATTTTTAAAACAATATTTGCTCTCCATTAGTGCTATGCCATGTACAGCATAGGAGATCTAGCGCAAGAGTACTAACTGAGGAAAAAAAAATACTAGAAAGTTCATGCAAACTCCTCCCTACTAAGACAGTCTATCCAAGTATCACACATTGGCATTTATTCATTCTTATTTCCTAAACTCAGGGTAGTTCACATAAAAATTTTTATAATGTATCACTCAATGTAATTAAGTGCCTCCTCGATATCTTTTTTTGTTTCTGTGTTTGCTCCCAAAAGGTCTTCTTCCTCATCAAAAACATCTTTTCCTAAACAAAATCTAAATTTCTAAACATCTATGTTGTTCGGCATATTTCTAATGCCAACTCCCTTTTTTTTGTTACATATTAATCTTCATTGGCAGATTCAAGGAATTTTCAACTGAGGCGATATTACAGTTTTCACTTATTACTTTCAATTTTTTAAGCCTGAATTTAAAATTCACTGCTTTTGGATGGTCAACATTTACTTATGCCCACTTTGAAATGTTCATGGCAATATTGATTTAATCTTTGTCAGGAGGTAGCCAATACTGAGAGGCTTTTAACATATCAAAAAAAAGCAATGGTGGGATTTACATGGAAGAAATACTTATTCCTCCACAAATGTATATTTATATATATATATATAATTATATATATATATATATATATATATATATATATACATATGTATATATATATGTATATATATATATATTATTATAATATATATATATATATATATATATATATATATATATATATATATATATATATATATATATATATATATACGTATACCTGTGAGTATGTCTCACGGTATGAGACACCAATTCGTGATTAATTTATATAAAATGTGATCACATTTTAATATGAAATTGTTATTATTTCTGCTATACCTTCCAGCAACGCATTAATTCAGCTTTCCTGCTCACGTTACTGAATATAATGCATTATGATTTAAAGCCCATATATTGTGGTACTTCTGAGAATATAATATTTAATCTTATGTATAGAAATGGTTTGTTACTGTACACTTCATAACCTGTGCTTTTTTTTAATTATATAAGAAGTATAATTCATACAATATCTAGTTTGTATGTATTATATATTATTATTATTGTTTTTTTTTGTTTTTTTTTGCACTATCTCAGTCCTCCCATTCGACTGGGTGGTTTTTATAGTGTGGGGTTCCGGGTTGCCTCCTTAGGAGTCCATCACTTTTCTTACTATGTGTGCCGTTTCTAGGATCACACTCTTCTGCATGAGTCCTGGAGCTACTTCAGCCTCTAGTTTTTCTAGGTTCCTTTTCAGGGATCCTTGGGGATCGGCCTAGTGCTCCTATGATTATGGGTACGATTTCCACTGGCATATCCCATATCCTTCTTATTTCTATTTTCAGATCTTGATACTTATCCATTTTTCCCTCTCTTTCTCTTCAACTCTGGTGTCCCATAGTATTGCGACATCAATGAGTGATACTTTCTTCTTGACTTTGTCGATCAACGTCACGTCTGGTCTGTTTGCACGTATCACCCTATCCGTTCTGATACCATAGTCCCAGAGGATCTTTGCCTGATCGTTTTCTATCACTCCCTCAGGTTGGTGGTCGTACCAATTATTACTGCAAGGTAGCTGATGTTTCTTGCCAAAGCTCCAGTGGAGGGCTTTTGCCACTGAATCATGCCTCTTTTTGTACTGGTTCTGTGCAAGTGCCGGGCATTCGCTTGTTATGTGGTTTATGGTTTCATTTTTCGTATTGCACTTCCTACATATGGGAGAGATGTTATTTCCGTCTATCGTTCTTTGAACATATCTGGTTCTTAGGGCCTGATCTTGTGCCGCTGTTATCATTCCTTCAGTTTCCTTCTTTCGCTCTCCCCTCTGTAGCCATTGCCATGTGTCATCGCTGGCTAGTTCTTTAGTCTGTCTCATGTATTGTCCGTGCATTGGTTTGTTGTGCCAGTCCTCTGTTCTGTCTGTCTTTCTCCTGTCTCTGTATATTTTTGGGTCTTCGTCTACTTTTATTAGTCCTTCTTCCCATGCACTCTTTAGCCACTCGTCTTCACTGGTTTTCATATATTGCCCCAGTGCTCTGTTCTCGATGTTGACGCAGTCCTCTATACTTAGTAGTCCTCTCCCTCCTTCCTTTCGTGTTATGTATAGTCTGTCCGTGTTTGCTCTTGGGTGTAGTGCTTTGTGTATTGTCATATGTTTCCTGGTTTTCTGATCTATGCTGCGGAGTTCTGCCTCCGTCCATTCCACTATTCCTGTGCTGTATCTGATTACTGGCACTGCCCATGTGTTTATGGCTTTTATCATATTTCCGGCGTTGAGTTTTGACTTGAGTATCGCCTTGAGTCTCTGCATATATTCTTTCCTGATCGTGTCCTCCATCTCTTGGTGTTTTATATCCCCTCTATTATTATTATTATTATTATTTTTTTTTTTTTTTTTTTTGCTCTATCACAGTCCTCCAATTCGACTGGGTGGTATTTATAGTGTGGGGTTCCGGGTTGCATCCTGCCTCCTTAGGAGTCCATCACTTTTCTTACTATGTGTGCCGTTTCTAGGATCATACTCTTCTGCATGAGTCCTGGAGCTACTTCAGCCTCTAGTTTTTCTAGATTACTTTTCAGGGATCTTGGGATCGTGCCTGGTGCTCTTATGATTATGGGTGCGATTTCCACTGGCATATCCCATATCCTTCTTATTTCTATTTTCAGATCTTGATACTTATCCATTTTTTCCCTCTCTTTCTCTTCAACTCTGGTGTCCCATGGTATTGCGACATCAATGAGTGATACTTTCTTCTTGACTTTGTCAATCAATTTCACGTCTGGTCTGTTTGCACGTATCACCCTATCCGTTCTGATACCATAGTCCCCTAGAGGATCTTTGCGCCTTGATCGTTTTCCTAAATCACTCCTTCAGGTTGGTGCTCGTACCACTTATTACTGCAAGGTAGCTGATGTTTCTTGCACAGGCTCTAGTGGAGGGCTTTTGCTACTGAATCATGCCTCTTTTTGTACTGGTTCTGTGCAAGTGCCGGGCATTCACTTGCTATGTGGTTTATGGTTTCATTTTTCGTATTGCACTTCCTACATATGGGAGAGATGTTATTTCCGTCTATCGTTCTTTGAACATATCTGGTTCTTAGGGTCTGATCTTGTGCCGCTGTTATCATTCCTTCAGTTTCTTTCTTTAGCTCTCCCCTCTGTAGCCATTGCCAATTGTCATCGCTGGCTAGTTCTTTAGTCTGTCTCATGTATTGTCCGTGCATTGGTTTGTTGTGCCAGTCCTCTGTTCTGTTTGTCTTTCTCCTGTCTCTGTATATTTTTGGGTCTTCGTCTACTTTTATTAGTCCTTCTTCCCATGCACTCTTTAGCCACTCGTCTTCACTGGTTTTATTATTATTATTATTATTATTATTATTTTATTATTATTATTATTATTATTATTAATTAAAACTCTTTCGATTGAAGGGAAACGTCTGCTTTTGCTAACATTTATCACAGGATAAAGTAACAACTTAATATGTCCCGAAATTAGTTCAAAATCCTTGCCGACGTCTGTACATTGAAGCCAAACTGTCCGTGGATTTTAGCAAAAGTTTCGAGGGTTCGGTTCTTTCTTCTGTCATCCTTTTTTATGCCTAAGGTAAAAAGATCGCTCTCAATATCACCAGCCCTCAATTTGGTGTTTTATTTCGAAAGTAGAGCAACTAAGAAGTTCATTTTAAGCCATTTTTTCTATCATTAATACAGTTTGGAGTCCTTGCTCAAGTTTGCTAATTCAACTTTACTATATTTTTACAATAAGAAAAATAACTTGATTTATTGTTATGTTTAGAATGTAGAGTTTCTTATGCATCTTACTCACAGCTTCTGGAGAAATTTCATGTAAAACTTAATGTACGAAACTCCAAAATGAAATCAATGTTTTATTTTGTTATTATCTTTTTTATCATATTTTTAGTTGTTCTAAAAGATTATGTAAAGGGACTATTGGAATCCATTGCACTTTTGCAACGTTTCACAAGTATTCCTGTCTTCAACACTTGTGGTTGATAGCTATAATAACTTTTCAAAGCAATTTTTTATAGCAAAAATAGAGAACAAAATTAAAAAAGTCATCGTATATTATCATATTCATAGATAGAGGTACATTTCCCGAAACGAAGGATTATTCAAAATGCGTCTTTTTTCATAGAAATCATGAAACATATTCAGCTATTTTGGCGAAACTTCTGAGGCCGGCCCCAATCTTCCTCGAATCATAATGGCTTCTTTTGATCTCGACGTCTTGAAGATATCCTGCGCAGCTCAGGTGAAAATCTGAGATATGATTTTGGAATGATGTTCCTAACCTCATCACATTCTACTGAATTTGTGTCGTGGAAACATTTCTGCATTTTAGCATCAATGTAATTTTGCATGTTCTTAGTCACCAACGTATATAAGTGTTTCAAAGGTGAAACTAAATATCGATAATATTCATGGTAATAAGTTTCAAAGCAGGAGTCAATTCAGCTTATATGATGGATGGAAATGGATGTTTTTCTCGTGTCCGGACAAAACCTGAAAAAAGTTATTAGTTACACAGAACATAAAGTTCTGCCTTATTCCTCAATGGTTGAGATAGTCTACCATAAAAAAATGGCTTAAATGACTAAATTGCATTACAAAAGATAATAGAACAGTATTAAAATGTATCAGATATGCAAAGGTGAAGAGTCCTGTTTTCGTTTATTTTAATGAAAACAATCATTCAATCAGTTTAGACGAGGGTCAAATAAAGTTTATTCCGAGAAACTTTGAACTTTGTATCTGTATGTATGCGGATATGAGTGTGCTGGTTGTATGTCTTTGCGTGTTAGGAAATGTAACACAAGTTTAGATATAATTAAAAAAATTGTTTTACGCGATCGTTTATATCGGAAGTTCTATTAGAAAGAAACCTTTAAGTCCTACAGTTTCTTCCATGTTATGGAGTCTTTCGCTTTAATATGAATGAATACAAGCAGATAAAAAAAAAAAAAAAAAAAAAAAAATGAGTGCACAGATAAATTGACGAGAGAAAGAATCCTTTTGCTTCGACTAGTTAAAATCCTCCAATTCAAGAACATGGCAACGGCTTCAGTTCTGCTGACATTTTATGGATATCTCCCTGTGAAATTGTTTTATTTATAGTGTTGGCATCATGCCATTTATTTTAGGTCTCCTTTCGCATGTTATTTTTTTCTGACTTCAATAGATGCATTTCCTAATCTGTTACTTTTTCAAGTAATATCTATTATATCGGTGCCTTATAGGTAATACTCCTGACTTATTTTGACAGAAATTTAATATTCACTGGTTGGATAAATATTTTGCCGCCTACCGTGAATGGTAGATGAAGAGGCTTTGAGATCTTACGTCTCAAAAAAGAACAAAAGAAAAAAAAATAGCTTGTGTTGACTTTCAAATAGTTTTTTTCCTCTGAAATGTTTTAGTGAATGGGCAAACTCTCTTAAACACCGAATGACCTGCTCCTTCTTAAGTTTGTGCTAGCCATACGTCAGGTCGTGATGTAATGCTATTTTGTCCTTTCTAACCTGGGGGCTCTGCTGTATCACACATATAAGAAAAAAGTCGACTGTAATCAAGTAGCAAGTTTCACTTGTCACTATAATTTTGATTATAGTTATAGTCTGATCCCTTTATATCCTATCAGTAATATCTATGTAACTTGTAAATTCTTACTGCATTAGTTTTATTGTAAACCAGTAAAACGTTTAATTCAATGGCGCGTACCTTTATGCTGTGAAGAATGCCAAGAATCAATACCAGAATTAAAAAAAAAAAAAAATTGCTTGTACCTAACATTATTACGACCTAATATCTGCTAGTATCAAAACATTCTCTGGTACTCTGTAAGTAAAAAAGAAAAAAAAAATTATGAACCCTGAAAAAAATTATCATGTTGCTTCAATAATCTCTTATTATCCTTAATCACAATGTACCAAGAGATATTTTACAGCAGTTCCCAGTCACATCCTATTAGAGACTACATGAATGTCCACCAAAATGGTTATGCATAACGCTTGATTCCAACTGCGAATGTTCTTTGGTTTAGGTATGTCGATGACATATTTTGTGTATGGCCTTTGTGTGAGGATATGAACCGATTTTTAATTAGGTTAAATGCGCTGGTTCCCTCTATAAAGTTCACACTTGAGGAGGAAATAGATTCAATTTTGCCATTTTTAGATGTAAGCGTGCATAGACAGGGTAACAGATTTTAAATTTTTCGGTTTATTTTTAGGAAACCTACAAATGTATGTTCTTACATTCACTTTTACTCCAATCACCATTTGAAAGTTAAACTCTCTGTATTCTCTTCCATGTTTTTAAGAGCTTTAAGAATTTGTTGTCCTGAATTTTTAGAAGACGAGATTGCCAAGATTTATGATATTGCTTTTAAATTGAAGTATCCGGCATTTTTAGTGGATGTTGCTTTAAGAAAGGCTAAGAAAACATTTTATGCCGTGGACCATGTACAGGCTTTTGACCCTAGTAATTTGCTTGTTTTACCTTTTGACAACAGGTTTCTTTCTTTGCCAAAAATGTTTAAAGTTTTTAATGTTAACGTTATTTTTAGTAACACTCAGTCTGTAAGATCAATTTTAATAAGGAACTCTCCACATTTACAAACGGGTTGCATTTACGAAATTCCGTGCAGAGATTGTGATAAAAAATATATTGGTCAAAGTGGCAAACTACTGGCATCAAGATTAAATCAACATAAATATTGTGTACGTGTAGGAAGTACATCGAGTGCTCTCTTTTTACATATGAATAATTTTATTAAAAGAAACATTATAGAATCTAGTATAATAAAATATAAGTCAAGTAGTGTTTTTAATATTAGCAACGGACAATATAAACTAGATAACTGGCTTACGAAATGTATTGTTGACAACTTCGTAACTATGTAATTGACTGCTTAGTAGTTCCATTTCCATTTGTTGTTGTCCTTTAAGTGTAATTCTGGGCATTGGACCATTTGCTTCTCGACTAGGCTGTTTGATTGTTCTGTACTTTACTTTTTTGTTTTTATGTTTACCTTTGATTTTCGAAGCTATTTTTCATTCTTTTATATGTTGTACTGCTGCTTTTAATTTTTCCTGCTGGATCTTGATATATATATATATATATATATATATATATATATATATATATATATATATATATATATATATATATATATATATATATATATATATATATATATATATATATATATACATTTCCACGAGCATCCATTTTGAACCCTATTTTTAATTGCTTTTCGTCAACAAAATTCGAAAACTTAAAAGAATATTTTTGGGAATAAAAATAATGGAACCGGGAGTTAACTACAGTAGCTCTCTTTATTTCAAATACATTATACACGACCCCCACTACCCCCCCCCCCCCCCCCCCCCCCCCCCCCCCCCCCACCCCCCCCCCCCCCCCCCCCCCCCCCCCCCCCCCCCCCCCCCCCCCCCCATCTT
>NC_087220.1:23118353-23143353 GCF_015104395.2 Macrobrachium nipponense | reverse complement strand
GCTGTTCCGTCACTATTGCCTAATTGTCCAGCTTATTTATCATCTGCCTCTAACGTAAGAGAATCTCCAGAATGCAGGAGAGCAAGGCTGGAGGAAAAAGCTTTACAAGCTGCAATGGTAGATAGTATTGCAACTCACGATATATATATATATAAGGAGAGTAAATTTTTTTGTAATCTTAAGGATTTAAATTTTGTAATCTTAAGGATAGCAAATTGAACTTCATTGACACCTCTTTTTGGACAATCATAAGAAAAGAGAAATATTTGCTCGTTTGTAGGATTTTGGAGTCCCCATGAAGTCATGTACCCGTGTCTTTGTTCATATATGATGATTGTTCAATCTGCGTATTTGTTCACGACGCTGAAATTAAGAAACTGGGAAACTATAAAATTCCTTCTAATGTTGGTGGCATAAATGAGCTAGAAATTATATTGAATAACCTTAGAAATACGGATATACAACAATTTTCGAAAGACTCTTACAGTACCATTCTTATTCTGCAACTAGTCATTTGTTTGTTGACAGCCGTTCTTGATGAAGACTTTAAATATTTCTCAGCACTTAAGTTCATATGTGAACAGATACGTCTGATGACTCTTAAAAAACTAGAATATTCGTCAGAAATCAAAATTTTTTCATCACTTTTGTACAATTGTTCCCCTCAAGGTTACAGACTTCTGAGAGATAGTGGTTATGTAATCTTCCCAAGCTTCTCAACAGTCAAAAGAGTTTTTATTTCTAAAGATTTCAGTCCTTCCCTTGAGCAGCATGATGAAAACTTCCTTGCAAATATCAAACAAAAGTTTAAGTCCCTTTCAGATGAAGACAAAACAGTGAACCTATTGTTAGATGAAATTCATTTAAAAGCTTATTTCGATTACAAAGGTGGTAACATTGTAGGGTCAGCATTTGACAGTTGTGAAGCGGCAAACAGCGCATTCTTTTTCATGGTAAATAGTATTAAGTCACCTTTTAAAGATGTTGTTCATATCATTCCCACGAAATCCATGAAAGCAGAGACGTTGTACTCCATAATTAAGAAGGTTATAATGGGATTAGAAAAGATCGGATTCACTATACTTTGCCTTATAACAGACAATAATGCCGTCAATGGGAAAGCAATGTCATATTTTGTCAACCCTCCAAAGTTATCCATAGTATATGAACATCCTTTCCAAAAAACCCGACCCCTTTTTTTTATGTGATTCAGTTCAATTATTAAAATGCATCAGGAATAATTGGGTAGGCCAAAAAGATCAAGAAAAAACGATGAGATTTCCTAAGTTTTCTTATAGTGGCAAGTACTTTGAAAACGAAATTGAAATGAGTTATGCTCCTTTAAATACTTTGCAAAAACTTCGCTCGTTGGAAAGAAAGTCTCTTAACTCATTCATACAAATTGACGCAAAAGGCATTGCGGCCATCAAGTCTCGAAAGACAAAATGTCAATCTAGTATTGAAGATTTTCAATGAGTATGTAATTGAAGCTCTGTTAACTTTCGGAACGAAAAACTTCAAGCCATTTTCATCTGAAGTAGCAGATTACATTAAGGTAGTTCACATATGGTGGACCATAATGAATGTAAAATCCAAGTTTAAAGGAAAACGGCTTAACAATCAATATTCAACACCTCTCACCAATGATGCTTGTGATATAAAATGTGAATTTCTCACTATTTTCATCTATGGTTACAAGTTTGGTCTGACAACAAGGGAATTAAAGATAATTTAACACGAGAGACATTTACAGCTTTGAAACATATAACGCTTGCAATTATAGAACTTACTGATTACTGTATTTCTGAATTGAAAATGGATTACATTCTTACAGGTAAATTTCAAACAGATAATCTAGAAGAAAGGTTTAGTAAATACCGTCAGCTCTCAGATAGAAATTATAATATATCAGTACGCCAAGTTTTTGAATCAGAGAAAAAACTCAGAATGATGTCAATTCTTAGAAAAACTTTACCTATGAATGACAAGTATGTAAATTTAACCGAATTTGAGGAAATTAAGTGGGAGGGAATGCCTCACACTGAGCATGTTAATCTTGATGATTTTCATTTGAATATTGGGCAAGAAAGATTTTGACGAATGAAAAGAAGTTATTCCAGTCATAATATATTTAGCTACTTATTGTTGTTACTCTGTTGACAAGAAAATAAAATGTTCATCTTGCAAAGAACTTACCCATTCAAACGATGAAGAATTTCCCCTTACTCACAGTTATATTAATGGTGTCAGCAGAGGTTCCCTTTTGCACCCAAGTGAAATTACAGAAAATATGATCATGCATAGTTACATAATTATTAGTAAAATTTTAAAATGAAGACTTTCTTAAGAGCAAAGAATCAACGAAATATGGCATTGGCACTCATTATGAAAACTATTACTGACAATGAAACCCGATTTCCAATTGATGTCTGTGATGCAGGTCATAACATGGAAAAAATCGAAAAAATGCTTGTCTGGGCTTCTACAAATTCACTCCTGAACAATTTTTATCGGAAAGAAAATGATTCATTGGCTTGTGGTAAAAGTGCAGGTAAAACACGAAAACTGCAAACTTTAACTAATGACCAGATCTCATTTTTCCCCATTGATGTTTATATCTTCATATTTAACTTATCATTTGTTCATGCTTAATCTTATTGATATTATACGTAAAATCTACAGGCCATTTCTACCAGATACATATGAAATTGTTATTATATTATGTAAATGCTCTGCATTTATGTTTTTTCTTCACATTTAAGTTATTGTTATTATTTGTTCATGCTTAATCTTACTGTTATTATATGTAGATTCTATTAGCCATTTATACCAGATACATGTGAAATTGTTTATTATATTCTGTAAAAATGCTAGAGTTATGTTTTTTTTTTTTTTACCTTTTTGTAACGAATAAAATTATATTTTTATATAGAAACCTGCATTATTTACCTATTCTGTTTATCCTAGATTTTGATAACTTCAAGCTTTAACTTAAAAAAAGTAAATGTTGAAAAGAAAGTGAGAGTAAGCTGAGATTCTCTCTACCTGATTAGAAACAAATAGTGATAAGCGCGGTCAAGGTCTCAGCTAGGGAGCGGCCATACCATAGACCCATCTTTTCTATGTCATAATTCAGTGAGAAGGCCTCCTCTCTAGTTGGCCGTGATAGAGCCACCTTTTCCATTGTAGTTTTTTTGTATTCTGGTCCCCGATCTAATTTGATAGAAGCCATTAGCAACTAGTTGGCCTCGAAGCCGTGAGAGTTCACTCGTCTCACGGACCAGACCCTTTTGCAATTCTACTTGACCATTTTGACCTCGCTATAATTATTAGAACCTTCCGCCCCTACACACACCTGCATGACCGATAGTTGCCCTAATCCTCTCGACCCACGATACCCTCCATTATACTTCATTTTCTGCACCTCTCTGTCGGCGTTCAATGACCTCTTCCAGTTAATTAATGAGGACGGACAGTGGAGTTGAAATCACCTGAGGAGAATCAAGCCAGCTTGAATCAGTATAAATATGGCCTGACCTGGCCTGCCACTTTCCACTTTGCCCAATCCAGCACCTGCAGTAGTATGCCCGGCACTCCACCGTATCTTGTAACGCAGTACTATTCTGTCTGAAAGCAGTGTCATGCCCTTCGACTCGGCTCTCCGCTATCTCCGACCTCTGTCTTAACACTGACCCCGACTACTCTCTTCCTGAACCTGCTCTTCCTGCAGCCCGAACTCCTTTGGATGCTGACTGAAGAGAAGCGTCTATCTGTCAACCCTTTTGGTGGAGTCCAACAAGTGACCCACGTCCATCTGTCGACTTCCTGTCTCTGACTACGTCCGTCTTGTCCAGGGATTTAGGTAACTGAAACTGGAATTTGTTGACCTCCTATTCCTATCACTCGTTTCCCTATTTCAACTGTTTTCTCATATTCCCATTCCTTAAAATTCCCGTCTCATTAAGAGACCTGTGTGAGCTTTAAACTAATTGTGAAATTCTTGTGAGACAAGTGATAACCATTAACGCTACCAACTCCACAGTACGCATTGCAGTAACTTAGTATTTAATAATTTTTGAATCAAGTAATTCGCATAATTTTGCTCATTTCCTTATTTCAAACTTGTCATTGGCCTTGTGTTTTTATTCTAACTTTTTTTCAGGATTCGTGCAGACTGCTACATTGTGTGCCTTCTCTAATAGTTCAAAAGTGCCACCTAATGTATTCTGCCAGTGACAATCTTGGGTGAATCACAAGTATTCCAGTGAGAGCATAGGCTCATTTACTGTGCTCATCACATAGTGTTAATCAGTGTTGTTGATCTTAAGTTCTAGATCATCGCTTTATACATCCCCCTAAGATTAATTGTTCTTGTTTCCAATTTGGTGGCACATTTGCTGTTGCTATTGTACATATATGGTAGCATTAATCTCACGAGTGGCCTCAGACAGAGAGCGCTCCTGTAATACAATCTTCTGATAGACCTTATAGAAATTGTAAATCATTAATGGACAAATTTAAGTTTATATTCAATCCTTGAAAGTAATTAAGTATTTCTATATAAGGTTCTCTTTACGTTTTCTGTTCATAGCCTTGTGTGCCCCTTCTGTTGCCAGCCGGGCTGTCGAACAGAGACTAGTTTCCCCAATTAGAGAGATCGCATATTATCCGTGTGCGGCCGAGAAATGAAAATGCAACGGTGTTGCCGAGGAAGGACCCTCGTTGCATATTGTATTGCTTCGTCTGAAAGCCCGTTATTGTTTCAATTTTACTTCGAGTTTATTGGCAATGCACTTATAACAATAATGCTGATATTACATTACCAAATACAGATTCCTATACGTAATTATTACTGAAGAAAATTAAATGAAAGCAATTGGTGACATGCATAAATTATGTCAAGAATTATATGAAAAAAAAGGATAAGACATTTTGCAAAAAGAACAAAGGAAAAACCGCATAAAATCACGAGGAGAAAAAATAAGATTTTTGACGTCAATGTTTCTGTTTGTTACGGAATCGTTTGGATTAAGGAGAAATGGTTGACGGTGCATGAACACAGACACCATAGAGAAAATAAAAGGCTAAGTCAGTCATTCTCTCTCTCTCTCTCTCTCTCTCTCTCTCTCTCTCTCTCTCTCTCTCTCCATGTTTATACACAGACACAGACACACACACGCACACACACACACGCGCACACGCACACATATATGTGTGTATATATTTATATATATGTGTATATATATATATATATATAATATATATATATATATATATATATATATACATATATATATATATATATATATATATATATATATATATATATATATATATATATTTGTGTGTGTGTGTGTGTGTGTGTGTGTGTGTGTATAAAGAGAGAGAGAGAATGACTGACTTACCCTTTTATTTTCTCTATGGTGTCTGTGTTGATGCACCTTCAACCATTTCTCCTTAATCCAAACGATTCCATAACAAACATAGAAACATTGACGTCAAAATTCTTATTTTTTCTCCTCATGATTTGGTCGGTTCCTTCCTTGCTTCTTGATAAATGTTTTATTCTTTTTTTTTTTAATCTAATTCGTGACATAATTTATGCATGTCACCAATTGCTTTCATTTAATTTTCTTAAGTAATAATTACGTATTGGAGTCCGTATTTGGTAATGTAATATCAGCATTATTGTTATAAGTGCATTGCCATTAAACTTGAAGTTGAATTGAAGCAATAACGGGGTTTAGACGAAGCAATACAATATGCAACGAGGGTCCTTCCTCGGCAACACCGTTGCATTTTCATTTCTCGGCCACAAACGGATCATATGCGATCTCTCTAATTAGGAAAGTGGTCTCTGTTGGAACGCCCGGCTGGCAACAGGAAGTGTTGGAAACAGTTATGTACAGTATTCAACTCTTAGCTTGTTTAACGTTTATTCCGCGAATCTGAGAATTCACAAAAAACATTCTTACCAAACTAAAAAGATAGGTAACATCTTATCTAGACTTATGTAAATGGGTTCATGATTTATTAGTAATTGTGACACTATATCTGCAAGATATGACGAAAATTCTTCCAAAAAACAGATACAAGGTTTTTTATTTATCAAGTCTCTCGCAGGTTACAAACTTTTGTTCTTTAGATAATGTTTCGATAAAAGTACTTCATTTAATTTTTTTGGTTTTCTCCTTCACCTATAAAATTGATTTTAAGAGGTCCTTTTGTATGAAAACCTCAACGAAATCTAATTAAAGAACAGGGACCTGATTTCAAATATGAATTATAGAAGAATGCCCAAAGGTATCAATATTGTTCTACTTGTAACCGACCATTAGCGTGTGAGGCAGCATCAGGAACAGCAAATGCTACTCAGGAAAAGGGAAATAGGAAACCAAAACTGTTGCGATGAGAATAATAGTGTGTAAATCATTCGAAATTATTAGTAATAAATATCCACGCCTAAAGTTCGAACAACTGTGTCTGTATTTCCTCTCTGAAATTTTGAAATCCAAACGTTGTTTTCAACAGGTGTATCGTTGTTTCACAACTGGATATACAGTAGATCGTTTGAATGAATAGTGTTCCTGTGGCACTGGGGACAGTATATTGTATTATTATTATTATTATTATTATTATTCCTAAGATGAACCTTATTCATATGAAACAAACTAAGCGAGATAAAAGTTGATCTTGACAGTGCTGTACATTTTCCCTTTGACTTCAGGTTCGTCACATAAAACCCTAATCAACCTTTCTCCAACACAGCAACTGAGAGCAGAGTTCATAACATGTAGCTTTAGACGTGTATGGTAATTTGGCCTCAAGAGATATTATTTAATTTTGACTGGCGAATACATAAGAAAGCAATAATGGCAGGTCTTGCATTAAAAGCAAAGGGGGCGTTATAGGTCAAGTTATCTAGGCTAGAGGAAAAATAGGCTGGCTGTCTATTGGCAATAATCTTCCAAAAGTAATATTCAATAGTCTGTATTTTATCAATATACATACATACGCACACACAGGCAGGCTGAAGTAGAGAGAGAAATAGGAAGAGAAAGAATGATATCTAGATGGTTTAATAAAATGACATCAAAGAAATTACTCATCTTGATTAGTTTCATATCTCAGAATAACAAATAGTAATACAAAAATGCCCCGAAGTTTCTTTTGTGCGGTTAAGTTCTCTGTAGAGCGTATAATGCTGTATAAAACCCTCAACCACGGACTATGAAATTCTCAGCCACCGGCCACGGATCTTTCAGCCAACGCCAGGTGGTGTCCTGGGCTGTTGGCACCAATAGTGGTTGCAGACGCACGATTATGGCTAACCATTTCAATAGTTCTCTTTTACAGAAAAATGAGAGGTAGAATTCATCACGCTCACTGAATTTCTATCCGATAATTGTACTATTTGCCTTTATGATGAAATTTTATCATCCATAGCTTTTGTTGCTTCTGTATTGATTATCGAAGTTTCTATGTATCTCTTTTTAAGCACATAATGCATCACGGCTTTCGTACTCACGGAAAGATCGTGATAGATCATATCATAAAGAGCAGTAAAAAGCAAATAGAAAAAATAATAAAATTTTATATTTCACGGCTAGACAATGCTTCCATCAGTCATTACCCTACAAGGATTTATTAGATTATTAAATGCACATTTTGTCAACTAACCCTTAGCTTTGCATAATGTAAATAATGCAAGGACAACGTGAGCTTGATAAAAGCGTGTTACATAGAAAAATGTGAAATTTTTCTTTGATGCGTAATGTATAAGGCAGATTTTATAACCTCCAAGCACCACCCTATTCTATGTTCTAATTGCCACTTTATAGATTTACTCCCTTTAGCTATTCTATTTTCCCTCGTGCTCTCCATTCCCTCCTCACAACACTTGTCTTCGTCTTATAACCTACCGGGGAGTAATGGGAGTAGTTATCTCATCAAGGCTTAGAATTAGCTTAAACAAACTTCTAGAAGCTCATTTTGACATCCTCCCCTGAGCCAACTTTAGCCCATCAGGATTAGGATTAAATTCTTGCTGCGATCCGGAGAGCGAGTCGATGTGACCCACGGGAATTGGTGCCCCTGTCAAGATTATTCAGATCTAACGAAAAAAATCGTCTCTGTTTTCCTTTCTATTTTGACAAAGATATTTGATATGACAGTCGTATTAACTATAGCAAGACCAGTCTGCTTTCATGACGGCCGGACGTTCTCTGATCTGACATAGCGATCAGTTTATCGTTGTCGACGTTCCAGGCTTCATTTCCACTAGGTCCACCATATACGGGGAAAAAAGTTGAAAATTGTACAATGATAGGGCAAGAAGCGATTGTTGTATTACCTGCAAAGTTATATTATTGAAATGATTCACATTCATTTTCTCTGTAAAAACGCATACGTAATTCTTATATAGTCGTCTCCAGTTCGTGATTAACGGTTAGGGCTTAAATACTACATTGTTAAGGTTTAGTGGTAATTGACCTTAACTTAGGTAGCCAA
Source organism: Macrobrachium nipponense (assembly GCF_015104395.2). Classification (NCBI taxonomy): domain Eukaryota; kingdom Metazoa; phylum Arthropoda; class Malacostraca; order Decapoda; family Palaemonidae; genus Macrobrachium; species Macrobrachium nipponense. Next base: position 23,134,842 of record NC_087220.1, on the reverse strand, counting down.
TCAAACCGAGTGCCTAGGGCTGCGTTTAAATCAAGCGAGTCGAGTCGTGTCAACGCCATCTTGAATTGAAGATGGCGATGGTCGTGCCCAGTAAGAACGAGTCACATAAATCGAGTGATTTTGAATTGGCACCGTTCCCACTGACTGAGATTATTCAATGCTAAAAGGTCAGCGTTTGGAAGCTTCGGACATCTATTCCCAAACTTGGTAAACAATCCAGAGAAATGTTATGACCTCTTCAGAATAACAACTGAATAATTGAAAATGTTATTGGAGCAGTTAACTGCACCTGCATAAGAAAGCGAAACACTAGTTACCGACGTGCTCTTTCAGATGAGGAAAGAATGGCCATCTTCCTAAGGCAAGAAAGAAGTGGATTATTGAAAATATAGTTTGTAAGTAGGTAGATCTAGTGTTTCATGCAGTGCTAAATAAAAAAAAATAAATAGACATGTTTTATTCTTAGTTGGGAAGAAAATAAAAAAATAGATAGATATCCAGTACTTCTTGCAGCTATGAATACATATAAGATAAATAAGCTTATATTTCTGGATGTGACGATAGTAATACATTCTTTATTTTTGGTTGTAAACACAGCAAAGCAAATAAATGAACTAATTATCTCGGTGTGTATATAGCATATCTCTCAGCGGACTCCCCGTGAGTGATAAAAAATGGGTCTCCCGAGTCACTGACTCTGGATCGCCTTGACTCGCCTCGACTCGACTCGCTTCTTGTGAACTCTCCCATTTGAATTAATGTGGCGATTCAAGAAGAGTCATGAATCATTTTGACTCGTCTAGACTTGACTCGACTCAACTCTGTTGGTGTAAACGCAGCCTGAAAACGGTATCAAACTGCATCTCGTCATCTGTTGTTCCTACATTCCACCATATAGTATATAGCTGTCTTCCAAGAAACCCTTTTGTACTTGGGCATTTAACATCTGCCTGTCTGTCCATGACCACTGAAGGATATTGTACTTGAGAGGAATCTTATGATTTACCGCTTGGTTCCTTTGATGTTGGAAGACCTTAGATGGACGTCTTTCTGTTGTTGTTAGAAGAAGCTTTTTGCTTTGATATTTACCGCTGCGCAACTCGGTAAACGACTTCATTGAATAAACTATGTAAAGGAAACGAGAAGAAACGACTATCATGCGCATACGAACCTTGCACTAAAGTTTAATCTCATTTTGCGTATGCCATGTGCTAAATTTTTTTATGTTTTGGTATCTCTGCTAAATGAATAGTTTAAACTTCTTTTATAGATGAATAATGTTTACTCTTTCATTGACTGTCAAATGAGTTTTGATATTCCACCTTCTTATGATGTTGATTAGACTGAGATATAATATTTACAAGATTTAACGTACAAATGACCTTATAGTCTGGATGGCAATATTTGTGTTTATGTTCACTTATTGTCCAGCAAAGGGGATGTCAGAAAGGATGGGGAAATGAGTAATCTTTAAAAGGATAAAATATCTTTTTATGTTTTCTGTAAAAGAAAATCAGAAAATATTACATTTGACATAACCAGAAAAATCCATATATGTGTAAAAAAGCTTTTTTTTACAATTATCTCTCTTATATATCGGGCATTCCATAAAGGATATGCAAGTGATCGTTTGTGAACATTTATTCAAAAGGCATTAATGAATATAGTCTATCAAATAACAAAGAGACTTGTAGTGGGATACAACTTCCAGAAAAGAAATATCATCGTAGCTCTGGCAGGAATCTCACTTCAATTAAATTAATGGTTGAACACATCAAGAGATTGTTTGTTATAGTCATTCCTTTCATCGCCTCTTGTGGTGTTCCCCTTCCTCTCGTCCTCCATTTGCCCGTTTCCCCTTATACATAGTCGTGTATGGCAATGCATCATTTAAGCCATTGCTATGCATGTTTAATGTTCACCACTCCATCTTCATCAATTTATTGTAATGACCCTAATGAATAAGGTTTTCTAATTTTCACATTACACACACTTATCTCATAAATAACTTAATTAATATTTTCTCATATTTCTCTGAAGTTTCTTTCTAAACATTTTACCAAATAATCATCCGCAAATATCAGGAACTCCTCAACCTTATTCTCATTTCTGTCTAATACCACACAGCCATAGAGATATAATGGGCCCTAGTGTACAGCCAACTTTCATATAAAACCGGTCACTCTCCTGTCTACATGCTCTCACGTGAACTATACTTTAATCTTAAACACACAAAAAGATGTTTCTAATAGTACTATGCAACTGACTTCCCCCTACACTGCATCTTTATTAATATTATATCATCATCTTTCTTGAGGTCCCTATATACCAAATGCAGATTTCTCTCTCTCTTTTCAAGCTCATGGAATTCTTCTTTTGATAAACGCTTTTTAACACTTCCTCTTCTTATTTTAAACTGTTCTTTTATTGCCAGTCCTATCAACTGTCGTACGTTTGCATTCAGACCCACACCATATACTTTAATAGGTCTTTCATTCATATCCACGTCGATCACTTTTTCTCTTATATACGCGTTCAATGACTAGCTCCCTCACTCCTTCTGAACAATCCTTTTTACAGAGATCCCTTACAGACACTGCTTCCGTCCACAACCAATTTCAACATTCTAAGCAAATTCTTCATATCAAGTTATAAGTTATTTTTTACTTTTCTCACCAGTCTTGAATACATAAAAGCATCATTTAGAACTATTCCTTTATCACATTCCCCTCCAACCGCTTCTTTTTTGCTATATTTGTCAACTAATATATATCATCTGACAAATTATTTTCGTACCCAGTTTCTCTTTACAAAGTTTGTTTATGTATATTCTTTATCTGAATCTTGTATTCTCAATAAAGCTAATCTGAGAATACTTTTGCATTGGACTTGATCCTTTCTCAAGCTTTCTAGGCATTTCAGACTCACCAACTATGACAGATTTTTCTCAACACCTATATTCGGCTAAGCCACTGTTTACTATTTTGTTTTCTGACCCATAGAGAAACGCCTTCAGATTATCCTAAAGGCTTTTAATTTTTAGTCTTATTCTTCCCATTTGTTTCATAATATATATTTACTCTTATACCTTATCCTTTTATTCTTAATACCACCTGCATGATCTTTGGGCCAAAACGTTTGTATACTGTATCTCATGAAAATAACAGATTATGCTTTTGTTTATCCTAGACTAATTTCCAGGCTAGAATTCTTTTCTAATATTTTTATATATACTTAAATAGCCGTCATTTTCTTATACAGAATCAAATTAATTCTCGTATATCAAGTATTTGTTGCATTCCTGGCATTTCCTTAGCCGCCCCCTCCCCATCTCTCTCTCTCTCTCTCTCTCTCTCTCTCTCTCTCTCTCTCTCTCTCTCTCTCTCTCTCTCTCTCTCACATGGTTAATGCACAAGATTCACGTGACTCATTAAACAGCTGTTTCAGAGCAACTGGTTTCTCTATCACAGTCTCTGTGCCATTTCGTGAATAAACGAGACAGGGAACACAGTTAATTCACGACGAAAAATAGGGGAGACTGGAGAACGAAAAGGAACTGACACTAAACGCCTTTGTGAGAGAAAGATTTTAGGGATCAAGAAAACGCTTCCCATCTTCTGTCACTCCCTAAAAAAAGTTACAAAATGGTGGTAGAAGAAATAAATTTTAATCCCCCCCCCCCCCCCCCCCCCCCCCCCCCCCCATCCCCCCCCCCCCCCCCCCCCCACCCCCCCCCCCCCCCCCCCCCCGGGGTTATTACGAACATGGTGTCTATCCGGTCTTTAACTTTTCATCGTAGAATTCCTCAAAAGAGAGAGAGAGAGAGAGAGAGAGAGAGAGAGAGAGAGAGAGAGAGAGAGATATTATAAATGGGACACGCATTTTGAGATTTGTATAATCGTATACAAATGGTCAATGCTCCTTTGTTTGACGTAAATAGCGGATTAGCATCTATAAATCTTCTGGAGTCATCCGTTTAAAACGGAAAATGCTGCCTAGATACAATAAACAGCATAACCTATATGATCGCAATGCATTTGAAAATAACGTTGATTATTGAAACATAAAATTAATTTCCGCTTTCTTACCCACTGTAATTCCTAATTGTGAAGCTGTAGCAGTAAACTACTGCACTTAACTGTACTGCTCTAAAATTACCTCTTAATGAACATTAACGACTTAAATAATCCTTCTGCAGGTTTAAGCAACAATAATCCTTTAAGATCGTGTCCCCTGCAGGATTCCATTTATTCCAGGATTCGGTTTTTGTTTTCTTGTAAAAAGAGGACAAGATAATGGACAGCTTAAGTTTTCCTTTCAAGTTGTGAAAAGAAAAATGCTAATGTTTTTGGCCGAAATGGAACAAAGACGTAAAATGTACTATTTTGTGAAGAAAACGTCTATTGTGGTAATGGAAAAGGTGAGAGCCCTTTTCTTTCTTCATAGAGAGAGATATTGCCTACTTTAAATTCTCAGAAAAAAATAAATTAAGCCTAGAATATATTTAATTCTACATAACCGGAAGCCTTTCTATAAGGAATTTAAGGAAAATTTCCAGGAATTGCTTGATACCCAATACAGAACATAGTGAACAGTATAGGAAAAGGGGCATTTTACGAAATTCTTTTTCCACCGAAACAAAATGAATAGCTTGTTTGTTCTTTATATATTTATTACCTTCTAACAAGGTTATGCTTTTGATTAGAATTTTCTGCCCATTACTGTTTGTTCTCTGTTCTTTAGCAGAACTCTGACGAAAATATCAGGAAATGTGGCTGTATTGATCTGCAAGTCTTCGATTAGAATCCTGAAGGAATGAATCGTTCGATCTTCAGTGGAGGTCACTGGTCAAAATGAATTTACCGTTGGTAATGGCCTGTGAGTTGTTTGAAATAAAGGCTTTCCTAATAAAGCAGTGTGCAGTTCAGGTCAAAGACAAGGTCATACTTAGAGGTCAAAGGTCTAAATGTCCTCAACTGTCATGAAGTACCCAGGAGATCTAGCAATAGTTCATCAGTGTATGCAGAAATGTCTTGAGGAATATTATTATAACAGAGACCATCAACACGAGTCTGATCTAGAATATGTTAAGATGCTGCATCCTACTACATTATACCTGAAAATACTTTGAAATAAGTCCTTCTCTTACACTTGTATATATGTGGCTATTTGTTAAAACAAAAACGAAAGTTTTCTTTAGATTGAGAGACAGTCTGCCTACGAAGACAGCAAGTTTAGGACTACTTCTATTACCATGGAAATAGAGTTATTATTATTTTTTTATTCCATAAGAATTAATTTCTTCCATGTTTGCTGGCTGAAAAATCTCAGTATTTACATGAATGTTGCTCTTCCCATCGTGTGTTGTTGCATATCTATGGGATAACATCATTGGCCCTATTTGGTTGTTGCAGTGCAGTAAATATGTAACCATTTATGTCTTTGCACACGGCTATTCAGGCTACAGCCACTGACTACATTACGTCAGGTTTTTAAAGGATAGATCTAGTCATTACCTTCGTCATTTCAATTTTATGCACGTTCAGTGGAGCTTTTAATTTGATCAGGCCATTCAAGATGAAGCGGTAGATGACTGCCGATATCATGTTATCTTAAATAATAGATAATGAGCTCAACAATGATTCTTGATGATTATGACAGATCTCGTGCAAATCTTCGTTGCAAACGGTAAATAACATCTTGGGCAGCAGATGGTGCTCCTTTGATGATGGGCAAGAAAAATGGCTGCTCAAAATTGAAAAAAATGAGACTCCAGAGATACTTCTTCTGCACTGTTATTCATAGAGAGAATTTATCATCGAATAATATTTCTCCCGTTCTTGATGATACATTGAAATCAGCTAAAAAATGAAGCTCCTGCTAACCGTTGAAGGTAAAGCATTTGTGAGTTATTTCGGAGATTTCTTTGAAAAAACTGAATATGTTGAATAAACAGCTTCAAGGAAAAAGTAAAATTTATTTATGACTAGAGTTATGACCAGTTTTTATTGGCTAAAAAAAATGTGAGCCGACTGGATCATGTGAAAATATTGTCCTCTGTTATGAAAGAAAGATTTTTTAAATTTAAAACTTATTTATTTTCCAACAAGGGTGATGCAGCCAGTGTTAGAAGAATTATCAGAAGCTGATGCAGCACCAAGAAGAACTCTCAGAACAAGCTGAGGAGTCAGTAAAAACTTTATTAGAATAATATAAAAGCAGCAATAGCTGGCTTTGAGATGAGACAGAAACTAAATAACTGAATTCTCCCAGTTTTGCGAAAGGCCTATGTGCCGTAAATGATTTGCTACTGAAGCAAAGAAATCGACTGGATACTGCTGAACAGGGTGATTTGAGACTGAAGCTGACAAAATAGGGCCTAATATAAAATCTCTCTGCAGTAGGCATGAAGCACAAGCATCTAAGACTGATATCTTGAGATGAGCCTCTCTCTCTCTCTCTCTCTCTCTCTCTCTCTCTCTCTCTCTCTCTCTCGCCTCTCCTCTCTCTTTTATTATTATTATTATTATTATTTTATTTATTTTTTTTTGCTCTATCACATCTCCAATTCGACTGGGTGGTATCTATAGTGTGGGGTTCTGGGTTGCATCCTGCCTCCTTAGGAGTCCATCACTTTCTTACTAGGTGCGCCGTCCTGGATCTACTTCAGCCTCTAGTTTTTCTCGATTCCTTTTCAGGGATCTTGGGATCGTGCCTAGTGTTCCTATGATTATGGGTACAATTTCCACTGGCATATCCCATATCATTCTTATTTCTATTTTCAGTTCTTGATACTTATCCATTTTTTCCCCTCTCTTTCTCTTCAACTCTAGTGTCCCATGGTACTGCGACATCAATGAGTGGTACTTTCTTCTTGATTTTGTCGATCAACGTCACGTCTGGTCTATTTGCACGTATCACCCTATCTGTTCTGATACCATAATCCCAGAGGATCTTTGCCTGATCGTTTTCTATCTATCCTTCAGGTTGGTGCTCGTTCCACTTATTACTGCAAGGTAGCTGATGTTTCTTGCACAGGCTCCAGTGGAGGGCTTTTGCCACTGAATCATGGCTCTTTTTGTATTGGTTCTGTGCAAGTGCCGGACATTCACTTGGTATGGGGTTTGTGGTTTCATTTTTCATATTGCACTTCCTACATATGGGAGAGTTGTTATTTCCATCTATCGTTCTTTGAACATATCTGGTTCTTAGGGCCTGAACTTGTGCCGCTGTTATCATTACTTCAGTTTCCTTCTTTCGCTCTCCCCTTTGTAGCCATTGCCAGCTGTCATCGCTGGCTAGTTATTTAGTCTGTCTCATGTATTGTCCGTGCATTGGTTTGTTATGCCATTCCTCTGTTCTGTTTGTCATTCTCCTGTCTCTGCATATTCCTGGGTCTTCGTCTACTTTTATCAGTCCTTCTTCCCATGCACTCTTGAGCCACTCGTCTTCACTGGTTTTCAGATATTGCCCCAGTGCTCTGTTCTCGATGTTGACGCAGTCCTCTATACTTAGTAGTCCTCTCTCTCCTTCCTTTCGTGTTATGTATAGTCTGTCCGTATTTGCTCTTGGGTGTAGTGCTTTGTGTATTGTCATATGTTTCCTACTTTTCTGGTCTATGTTGCAGAGTTCTGCCTTCGTCCATTCCACTATTTCTGCGCTGTATCTGATTGCTGGCACTGTCCATTTGTTTATGGCTTTTATGATATTTCCAGCGTAGAGTTTTGACTTGAGTATCGCCTTGAGTCTCTGCATATATTCTTTCCTGATCGTGTCCATCATCTCTTGGTGTTTTATATCCCCTCCTTCCATTATTCCCAGGTATTTGTATCCCGTCTCATCTGTGTTTGAAGTTGCTCGCATCTGGTAGCTTTATCCCTTCAGTCCTTGTTACTTTGCCCTTTTGTATGTTGACTAAGGCACATTTTTCTATTCCAAATTCCATCCTCATGTCCCCAGATACAGTCCTTACAGTCTGTATTACGGTATCTATTTCCTTGATGCTCTCACCATACAGCTTGATGTTGTCCATGAACATGAGATGGTTAATTCTGTTGTCTCTTTTCTTGAGTTGGTACCCAGCATCCATCTTCTGCAGTACTTTGTCATTGAATCATGGCTACTACGACAAAGGGTAGTGGGGACAGTGAGTCGCCCTGGAAGATCCCTCTCCTGATATTAACCTCTGCTAGTCTTATTCCAGAGCTTGTAAGTATTGTATTCCATTTGCGCATTGCGCTGTTGGTGTTTTCCTCTGCCCCATATATTTTCAGGCATTCTATTACCCATGTTTGTGGTTTTATGTCGAAGGCTTTCTTATAGTCTATCCATGCCATGCTTAGGTTGGTTTTCCTTCTCCTACTTTTCCTCATTCCCATTTTGTCTATCAGGAGCTGGTCTTTTGTGCCCCTACACTTCTTTAACAACGTCTTAGTAATTTCTATCTGAGAACGTTAACTGCCCTTTGGTTTTTGTATTTTTTCCCTTCCATGGAGGCCATGTTCTTTGGAAGTTTATTTAAGCCAAGTTAGTGGCCTTTTAGGCTTCCTCCCCGTGAATAGAAGTTCACTTCAAGTAAAATAAGAAATATACATCACCATAGGGGACATCTGGATTTTAGGGGTGATTTATTGATTAAATTGGGTATAGCCCAAATAAAGTTTTGGATCATTGGTTTAAAACAACCAAACATTTGAGTAGACAGTCTTTAAAATCTCCCTCATTGTAACATTATCCTGGAGGAAATTTTAACTCGTTTGTTCACATATTAGCTTTGCTGATGTTCTTACAAGGTCAACTCCTATTGGGCAAATACACGGCATATTCCTGACAATTATGGATGTAAACATAAACACTTTCTCGTGAATCGGAAACTTCAACCTTCGTGGGAAATTCACTGTTTATGATAGGTTTGCAACGTACAGGAGAGGAAATGGAATTATGGAAGTTAAGGAATGAAGATTCATGTGGTGACTCACTTACAGCGTAATTTTCTAACTTACAGATACATGTCAAACAAAAGAGAAGTGAACTTTGTGGCCCGAGTAACACTGCTTTTGTAGAACTACATTCCCAACCTGGTCGAGGGATTGCATCAGTCAATCGGTTCCCTAAATAGGAAACACTTAGAAAACAATAAATAATTAACGCTTACCGATGGGTTGAGAGATAAGATGGATTTCAAAAGTACTCAAGATCTCTGCTGAAAAGGAAAAAAGACATCCATGGCTGGTTTCAGTCACTAGCTTGGCTAGCTCATGCAGGCTTAAGATTACAAAAGATTATAAATTAGTTAATTTCCTATTTGCACTTTTATATAGAAACAAAACTCGTTGTGCAAGACAAGAAACCTCATAATTAAACAAGATAATAAAATTAAAGATGAAGATTTTGGTGACATGATGACTAAGGTAAAGCAGTACCTATAGTTTGTTTATGAAGCTTCTAGAAGTGGCTACGCGTAATGCTTAGATTGTATGATATGAAAATAAACTGAACGGGAGTAAAAAAATTTCAAATAATAATAAAAATTCATACAAAACCACATTGGGTCCATCATCAACCTGGATATGCGAAGAAGATGCCAACTTTGTTCAAGGAACAGATACACATTAAGAGACTGGCACGTATCAACTAAAAACGACAGTTCATCAGATTCATCGAATAGAGGAAGTGATTGCCAGATTTTTGGAAATATTAAAACTCCTTTTAGACTTAGGTGGATGTTTTCTTATAATAATCTTCGCAGTTATTTGATGTTCATCTATTGTTCTAAAAGTGAAAAAATATATATTATTTTAAGAAAATATTAGATTTCCAATCCTAATTTTTTCCAATATCAAATAATGATAATAGTCATTTAGCTATGTAAATATGTACTAATTTCCAGTCCATTGACCAAGTATTATTTATTTCTGAGGTTCTTAGCCGGAAATTAAGTCAACACACTAGAAAAACCTATGAGGTAACTCAGTTAACCCACTAGATAATGATGAGGATCGCATCTTCTTGTGTGGCTGAAGTGTTAAAATAACTTTGAAAGACGGAGGCCTTCTTGGCATCTCAAAGTTACAAGCTGTATAGAAACACTAATGGTATAATCATCACTTACTTTTTATTAAGTCGTAGTTAGAACTACGAATAAGGAGAACACACATAAATATCTAACTTTCCTTTGACTGCTCATTCAACAATATTGAAACTAGTTTCTGACATCGGTATAATGTAATCAAACTAATGCCAGGATATGCTTGAATGCTACAAATGTTTGGTCATGTCTACCTGTCGACAAGGAACAAGAATAAACGAGGCAAATTTTAATCAACAACGTGGGTCAGTATCATATAATGAAAGTGTTTTATCTAAAAACATAAATTTCAAAACCAGATCCCATTAACTAGGAGCAGTCTAATACCACTGTTCTAATGAGAAGCAGTACTGCCCTTACCTGATGTCTTCATTTTTCATCAGAAACAGCATTGTTCGTCATCCTAGATGGCAGGATAAGTTGATAAAATAAATTAAATTTTATATGATCTGTGAATCCCTGAAACCTGTTATGCCGCTTACAGAAAAACAACTTTGTAAACCTCTCCACTATCAACGAAATCATGGTGCTGTGTTCATGTATCTAAATAAACACAACTTGTTTTAGAGGCGGAGACATCAACCATGAAACAAAATTCCAACAATTCAAACTGTCTCAGTGATTTGAAATATATTGTGAGGTTTCAATCTGTCCCCGGGACTTTGACATGCTGGAACAATGTTTTTTCAGACAATGACCCCAGAGACTTGTATCCAATTCGTACATAATAGTTTACACTGACACACAATGTCCCGTTTGAACATTATCATGCTCTGTTTTGTTCTCTTTTCCAATGATTTAATATTTCAAATAATATAAAGTTTTCCACACAACATTCACATACAGAGTAACTGAAAAGTGATTTTTTATTCATTCCATTCTCTCTGAAGAGAGCAAGAGTAGATTCTCTAAAGGTCGAGAGTTTAATTGAATTTTACAAATAGATTTCTCATTTTCTATGTCCTAAGGACTCGTGTAACAGGAATGATAATAAAGATATCAATCGCGTTCATAAATGCGTATTCTTTCTATTCTGAAAAACAATAATAACTAAATACAGAGAGTGGGGGAAAGGACGAATGGAGAATGAGAGAAGCGAAAGAGAGAAGAGGGAATACACGAAGCGACCCTTACCCTCTTACCCTGAGATGTAATATCTCTCCGAAATTTCATCAGGTTCCTTATCGTCTGTCTATGACCTGGATATTCTCTTCTGAAGACTCGGGAAATCCTAAAATTCAATCACTTAGCTCTCGGATGGATTTTCTTAAGTGCTTTTTATTATTTCATTTCTCCAAACTATGGAAAACAAGATGAATAAAGTTTATTCATCTTGTTTACAAAAGGTAGATAAAGTACATGAAAATCGATAGTTAAATACTCATTGAATTAGTATATTTGAAATATTTCCATAATAAATTTCTGATTTCAAACGAACATTTTCAAGTACTATAAACAGATTTAACAATAGCTTGTTTCAATGCCATAAGCTGTGCTTTTCGTTTATTTCAAAGAAAAAACTATTTTCCTCTGCTATATCATATTACCAAGAACATAAAGTATTGAAATAATTATGAATACTAACAATGATTGAGCCAAGTGCCATGCAAAATATGTGCTAGAGTTTGTCATATCTTTCGTAACTGGCTTTTTAAAGCTACTCTTGTCGACTTTTCATATTTTGTTTGCAGTACATCTATCGAAATAGGGCGTTAGCCATTGAGAGGCACATGGTCCAGACTGAAGAAAATGCTTGAGACCTATTTTCTTTCCCGGTTTCAGTCTTCTCAGGTAAGAAATCCGGAACATGGGATTGATGCTTTAGGCCTTTTTAAATTACATTTCCATAAGAGTTTTCCCATTCTTATTTACTCCAGAAACCTCTTGCTTATCCACAACGCCATATGGGAAAAAGGGAATGTCACCGGTCATTTCCTCTGTAAGTCTCCCGTCATATTATCAGACATGTTAAAAGAAATATTTCTTTAAAAGATTAATCGAATAGAAATACACTTGGAAATTCATGGAATAAAGCACGTGTTTTATGTCCATCTAACATCTCTAAAATTGGTGTCTGCAGAAACATGTGATTCAGTTATAGCAGAATTGCAATAGTCGGGAAATCAAGATCAGATATACTGTATTATTGGTGTTAAAATCAAATACGAAATATTTTACCTAATGACCGTGACATTTTTCAATATGTAAATACATAATATGCATAAAAGTTTAATCAAAAAAAAAGATTTCCCTCAGAGTAGTTTTATTAGATATTCTATAATTGATAGTACCGTTCTCAAATCAGAGTCCATAAACTCGTAGTTTATTTCTCGCTAAAATCCTGAGTCTGTACCTTTGGATTTTAATTTATAAAAGCAAATTCCTTCAGAGAGCCATCCTTTTAACTCGAGGGATTTTCAATTTGTGTGATTTAAGGCAATGGTGCAGACCAGAATGTTTCGTCACCACCTTTTGAAGAGCAAATTTCAACAAGCTGCTGCTCTGTTTTTTTTAAGATGTCATGATGAATTAAAAGTTTTTTTCATTTTCAACTGTGCAGTGGCATAAGAGACGAAACACCTCCGAAAATCTTTATTGTTATACCGCGATCAGATAATTCGCCCTTTATTCCCAGTAGAGACTATAAATACTTCAACACTAGTTTAACGTCAGTGAATAGCTTTTCTTTGTACTAAAGCTCATGCATTTATATATATTGTAGCATGCGTCACTTCATGACTTACATTTTCGCCCTCATTTCAATTTACACAAAATTAAAAGAGCGTGTGAAGTAAGAATGTAAAAACTCTGTGTGTTTTGCCCTAAACTATATTTAAGATAGGAGTGCCAGGGAAAACAAGTCTCTTCTTGTCTTGCTGTGAAATAGATCACACGCTTCGCTTTTCAACTCTTAACGACATCATAAATCAGATTAGTATCAAAATAAGTTCAGCGTAGTTTCGTCCTACTTAATGTACCTTCGAAGATTAAAAATATTTTTGAGACGATTTGAATACAATAGCTCTAAAGAATGCTACCCCAAATGAATCCCATTTGGGATTCTCGGATTATCGTCCTTCAGACGAATTCCCAGGGATCTCTGTCCCTTAAGTCTTTTGTCTAATTTCCTGTCCAATTCCGTACAATCTCATTTAAGGACCTCCAGAGATTATTAGCGCATCTCACACCCCAGACATCGCTGGTCACCTGCAAATGCCACCTGGCTTTGGTCGCAACAACTCACGCAAAATCTTGTGATAAATCTTAAAGCTCCACAACTTCTCCTATCACCATTGTGCAAAACTCTTAGGGGCACGATAACTTTTCAACACTCCCTCCAGCAGCCGAGCCTTCGACCCTGTCACAGGCCTTTAAACATTAACCTGACCATAACCCTTTTCACTCTCAACCTCTGTCGCTCCTCAGCAAACCCCCTTTCCATTGTTGTGCAGTGTGACACCCGTTTCTGTCGAAATATTGTTCTCTTCCCAGCACTACCTGGGCATTTGAATCTTCCCACAATAGTCCTACACCTGTAGCTATCACTTGGACCTCTGTTGTCCACCCTTGAGTTGAGAAAGACTCACCCAGCCCAAGTGCCAAGTCTTACACTTGAAGCCTACGAGCCTTTCCTAACACAGACTCACACTCCAGATGAATCCCACTCTCACCACCACAACCACACTCTCCTGTCCAACGGCCTGATGCGATCAGCAATTTAATCGCTCACCTACTTGCTTCCTGTGTTGGCAGTGAGAAGATACCAGCTTTTTAGGCCATCAAACCCACACTACAACGAACGTCAAAGTCCACTCACTGACAAATCAGGTAATGTGCCTAGAGAACTGTGTTCCTATTAGAAAACCAGTGTCTGTAATCCCAGCTCCCATTTCTTTAACCTAATTACACAAATCTATTTATATATCCTCAAAACATCCATTTTGAAATTGTTTCCCCAAATTCCCTGTCCAGTCAAAAGATCAATATGTATGTACATAAGTAGTCTACTCATTCATGATTTGCTATTATACCATATTTGTTCGATTTTTTCAACTATCTCTGTTACTTTGGAAGGCAGACAGTGTATGATCTACAGAACAATAGAGCTAATGAAACCAATCAAATTAATTAAGCTATAAATAAATGATTGCAACGCCAGATAATTCAAAGTCAGTGAATCGCTCAGTCAATCTTATCAGATGTAGTTTCCCCAACAAAATCGTCTTCTTCTGTTCTCTGCACGCGGTCAAAACAACCTCTGAGTAACTGGAATCTTTTATCGTTTTGCGCTAACCATTTCACAAATTCATATCTTCACATTCCATCTTATTCGGTTTTCTTTAGAGAAGATGATTAAGATGATGGTTTATGAATATGCAAATTGAGGAGAGTCATCCAATCGAACCTCATTACGAAGGTCATAGAATGGAAATGGAGAATTAAACGAGGAGAGAGAGAGAGAGAGAGAGAGAGAGAGAGAGAGAGAGATCAAAGTTAATTTATGCATATCGAAAGCGATATATATACTATATATATATATATATATATTATATATATATATATATATATATATATATATATATATATATAATATATATATATATATATATATATATATATATATATATATCTAATAAAAGGAGCCCATAAAAACACCAAAATGTAGAGAGAAAAGTACTATATTTTCAGAGACTGCTGTCTCTCTCTTCAGGTATATGAATGAGAAAAGTTTACAGAAAAGGTGGTATTTATACCAAGAGATCCGTCCACAAGTAAGCCAATTTAGGTCACCCCCGCTGATAATCTTCCTTTAATCTTCTTAAGCGTTGGTTGAATGAAAACTGCGTCGACGACATCTGAGATCCACCCGCCTTTTGAGATGTTCATTACCTGCTTCTCTTTTATTAAGGCCGATTCCATCATTTGACTCTTGTACCGGCAGTTGGCCTGCTATAAATTACACGTGAAAAATTCCAGTTTATTCTATGGTTATGTTCATTTATGTGGTTGAAAATAGCCGAGTTCTGTTGTCCATACCTAACTGACCGTTTGTGTTGTATTAATCTCTGGGAAGTGATTTACCTGTAAATCCGATGTAAGATTGGTCACAGTCCTGGCAAGGGATCTCATAGACCCCAGAGTCTTTGGGAGATGTCTTTGTTGGACATTAATCAGGGATTTGGCTAAGGTATTTTGGGTAGGTAAATGCAAAAGGGTTTGGATTTCCCAAGGGTGTGGGTTATTCTCTTAATCGTCTCCAGGTGAGGAATTTTTATTTTATTGTTGGGTGTGTCTCTGGTCTTGTCTTTAGGGGGTCGGTAGAAAATTACGTTTGCTTTTTGAATTGCTTTCTCATTATATGGTCAGGATACTTTAAAGATGAAAGTTGCTTGTGAATATTGTTCGAATTCTTTTTCCAGGAAATCTGGGGAACAAATTCGTAAGGCTCTTAAGAATAGGTTGCTAGCTACACCTATCTTGATAGTAATGTCGTGATAGCTAAAGTACTGAATATATGAAAGTGAGAACGTTGGTTTTCTGTATATGGTAAATTTGTATTCCGTCGTGTCTCTGATTATTAAAACATCAAGAAAAGGCATTTTTGTTGTCTGTTTCCCATTCAACTTTAAATTGGATGCTGGGCACTAATGCGTTTAATTTTGAGAGGAATTCATTAAAATACCCCACTTATATCCCAAAATGTTAGGATGTCATCCACGTATCTCATCCACAGCATGTTTTTGGGTTTTATTGCATTTATTACTGTAGTTTCAAAGTATTACATGTACAGATTGGCTAAAACAGGACTTACTAACTACCCATACTAAACCCGAATTTTTGCTTGTAGAATGATTCCCCGAATGAAAATACGTTATTAGATGCACATAATTCAACTAACTTTATTATTTTCCCAAGCGCCAATGGGAAATTATCTGAATAAGGGGATAATTTTTCCCTTAAAAACTGAAGAACGTCCTGTACTGGTACTTTTGTGAATAGGGAGTCTACGTCGAGGCTGTTAAAAGTTTTTATGTTGTTGAAGTGGTTTATAGTGTGCTTCTCTGAATTTGTGACAAAAATCTTCCAAATGTTTAATGTGACTGGGAAAAAAAGTGACTAAAAAAGGAGAAAGGAAGCCAGCTAACCATTTAGAAATTTTGTAATTGAAAGCTCCAGCGCATGAAACGATGGGTCTGAATGGAAGATTTGTCTTTGTGAGTTTTTGGGAAGGCCATACAAGTAGGGTAATTTAGGATTAATTACTTTAAATTTCTCTAATAGTTCAATACTCTTTTTGTCTTGGCCAATTAATCTTACTTTCCGAAAAAATTCTGTGGGAACGTTCTGGAGGGGATTTTTCGTCAGTTTTTCGTAAGTATTTGTGTCGCTAAGGAGCTGGTT
>NC_087220.1:23088353-23113353 GCF_015104395.2 Macrobrachium nipponense | reverse complement strand
TGATAAATGACACCCACTATGCCATTTCCATCCAAGTTCAGCCCTGATAGGAAAACAGGATGAGATTTGGCGAAAAGTAGAATAAAATAAAGTGACAGACATTAGTGTATAATCCATAGTTTTCAAAAACACTGAGATGCCATTTAAGTTCAAGCTGAATGGAGTCTGAGAAGGGGTTAAATATAGAATGTGAAAACTTTTGAACTCTGCAATACTTTTGATGGGAAAGGAGAGGCTTTCGATAATGTTTTAAATCTTTGATTGGTGTGTATTGATAAGACCTATCTTTGATGGAGGTGAGATTCCATTTGGCTTGCTTTTCTTTTGTTTATTTGAGTCCACCCAAGACATATACAAAAACCAAAAGTTTTATTTTCACATCATTTGTTAATTTACTTCATTAATGTTCTTTTCTTTTATCACTCTGTATGAAGGCTCTTGGAACACAAAGTAGTAACAATGATAATGGGCAAAGTTTGCCTAACTGATTTATCACTGCCAAATTTCTATCAAAAGTATTAACATAATAGAAAAATTATATGATGAAATTACTGAAATGAATTGAATATAGTAGAATTTAGGGCAAAGGCCAAGCACCGTTACCTTTATCAGTACCATAAAATGATCTGAATAGCTAATAGGTATTGTATCTGTGTTATAGATGTGTTCAAATAAATCCTTTGTATATATACGAACAATTCAGGATCTACCATTTTTCTTTAAGAAACGTTAATTTCGGTACACCTTTTATATCCTAGGAATGGTATACCAGGATCTGAGAGATCAGGCACGTTTGTGCCATCATATATTTTAACAATTTGTAGATGACAGGTACCCCTGTCCTTTTCAATGGCTTCCTAGGTTTAGATGCTGGTGCTAAGTATGTGTGTATATTTTTCCATCTCTTCCTTTCTTTTGAGTTATAATGCACTAAAGTCTCTTTCAGGTTTGTGAGACCTAGGTGTACAGGGTCGAGGAGTTTTTGAGTCTGTGGAGTAGCGTTAGGTAGGTTCACTAGATGTGCGGGTATTGTTGTGTGAGGCAGATTACTGTTTGTATATACATATATATATATATATATATATATATATATATATATATATATATATATATATATATATATATATATATATATATATATATACATATGTGTGTGTGTGTGTGTATTTCAGCTTTTATTCACACATCTATTTTTTTTTATACAGTTATGTTGCAGTACACTGAGAAGCCTGTGCAAGTCAGTGCTAAAACTAAACGTTGTTCATGTGATGATCTACTGGAAAGAAAGATTAGCAAAAACAATGAATGTCAGTATCTTACTACAGTGAAGAATAAAACAATCAACACCAGTGTTTTACTGCAGTGATGAATAAAGACAGTGCTGCTGATAAGAAAAAAATAAGTTAGATGAGTGTTATTTGATTATATGGGAGCTAATCTTTTTCACACACACACACACACACACACACACACACACACACACATATATATATATATTATATTATATATATATATATATATATATATAGTATATATATATATATATATATAAATATATATATACATATATATATATATATATATATATATATATATATATATATATATATATATATATTTAAAGTAAATATTTTCTAATATAAGCAGCATAAAGATAATACCCAGGTATAAACAGTACACAAAAACTACATTTACTATAATGTCAAGCAGAAAAGACAGTATTAGTGACACCTTGAGTAAAGAGGATGAAATATTTGTTCATGGGTTTCATACGAGAAAAGCCGTGAAAGCAAAAGGTCAAAGGACATTAGGTATAAAGAACCAACACCAAGTACTAAGAAAGGAGAACAGAACCGAGATTTTAGTAATGATGAAAATGAGGAAGATGAATTTGTCTATTGAGTTCATTTACGAAATTGATGAACTGACAGTTTACTTTCCCGTTTTTTTTTTCTTTTTTCTGACACTGATGATTCAGTGCAAGAACGAAAAAGGAAACGGAAATATCCATCCGCATCCAGTGTTCCAGGAACCCTACCATGATCTTGTGCACGACCCTCCACATCCCATGATCCAGGTACCCAGACATCAATATCTTCCCTTCTCTTCACATAGAGTGCTTCAGACATAACTGCTACAGAAGAAGATTTGATTATCAAGTTCACCAGGAACACTCTTCGTGGAAAAAACGGTCATCCCTGGTCATCACATCCAACACAAAGAGCCTCGAACAGAACCCCTGCCTGGAACATACTTCAGCCCTTCACAAAAGTCCCTGTGATATCTCTATATTACCAAGATGTAACAGCTTTACTGTGCCTGAAATTATTCTTAGATGACAACATGATCAACATTATTATGAACTCAACAAATTCCACCATCGACAGACTACAGGCAAATTACGCAAGACAAAAATCTTCTACACTTGAAAAATTGCACTATAATGAGGGCAGGCATTGCTTGGTGTCTTGATCATGTCTGTCTATTAGAGGGAGATGTTCATTCAGGATATAGATAGCAAACAAGCGTGCCAAATATGATATAATGTTCAAATAATGCATCATAATAAATGTTGAATGCCATGGTATACCTGCGGAAGCACACAACCCCCATGTGTGATGTCACTGGGACAGTACTTCATATGGAAGCTTATTGCAACATACAAGAACACCAAGAGGAATGTGACTGGTGATAATCTGTTCACCTTAATGCCACTTGTGAATGAACTGTTCGACAAGTCTCAACTGATGTATGTTGGAACTCTCCATGCCAACAAAAAGGAAATTCACGAGGAAATAATTCAGCATATAAAAGCAATGAAGGTGGTGTAGATGCATTTGATCAAATGTATTCAATATATTCAACAAGGTGCTGAACTTTTTAAGGGGCTCATCACTGAACGTTGTTATTTCTTGTGTTCGGTGGTTCAAGCCCATTAGACATCGAACCACTTACCAATTATAATTACCCTTCGGTATATCTATAAATACATATACTTGGTGACCAACCCTGTGCTGCTGGGAAACACATTGAAGAAGAGCAGAGAAACTCTCTCTCTCTCTCTCTCTCTCTCTCTCTCTCTCTCTCTCTCTCTCTCTCTTTTTCTCTTCCAAACACCCTCTCTACTCTCTTCCTCTCCCTCCCACTATATCTCTCTTTCTCTCTCTCACTCTATCCCTTTCCTGTTAACTAGGTGCTTCATTTATAATGCCCCGCATTTTTCACATTTTATATTTCACCACTTCTCACATATATTTGTATTGGGGCTGAACTTCGACTTGAAGGGCATTGGGCGAATCTCTACTCATCCCAGTGACCTCGAAAACTTTGTGTCAGATACTAATATATGTCGTTTTTGGTTGTTATTTTTATTGTTACCCACTTCCCATCCCCTTTCCTATAGGTAGTGAACTTACACTTAAGGGTAATGGGAGTATCACTATTCACCTTAGCTACCTTGAAAACTATAGATTAGACACTAATATCTGTCCATTTAGGTTATTTTTTTCATGTCACCCATTCCAATGCCGTCTCACCCCCTTCCTATCAGGGATGAGGTTGAACTTAAAGAGCATCAGGAATGTTACTATTCATTTCAATGACTTCAAAAACTAAGGATTAGACACTAATATCTGTCATTTCTGGTAATTTTTACATTTCACCACCTTCCCACACCTTCGCCCATCTTGCGCTAGTGATGTCTTACCCCCACAGTATTGTTTTCCAGATGGTAAATCATATGTATACCAAGTATTTTTATATTGCTCAATGCATTTCAATGCATATGTGGCACATGCACAGGCGTAAACATATACTTACATCCATTATATATATATATATATATATATATATATATATATATATATATATATATATATATATATATATATATATATATATATATATATATATATATATATATGCTTAAAAATCACTGTAGATGCATGTGACTTAATAAATAAGCGAATCCCACAGGAAAATGATAGTCCGAAATCCAAGCGCTTTCGTGTTTACTCAGACATTGTCAAGGAGTTAATGAAGTACAATTGGAGAGAAAGGTCTCAGGTACAAAACAAGATCAAGAATACCAGATGGTTAATTGTCAAAAGGGTAAAAATTAAAGGAGATAATCCAGGATTATCGGATATCACACGGTCACAAACCTAACCGAAATTACAAAGTACCTTTACAGTCCAAAATATGTTAAAACTGAATATATTAATTTTGTTGCTTATATATATCTACAACTTTTGTCATAATGAAAGCATCAAGTTTAAATAAATCAAGACTTAAATTTAGAACATTTCTATTATTTGACTTGATGAAACAAGATTCAATGATATTCCTTTTAACTGTGTCATTACATGGGATTAAGGCTCTTGCTTGACTCCAGTTAATAGGATGCTCTAAATCTCTCATATGTACGAATAATGCATTCGATATTTGCCCAGTTCTCACAGAATATTGATGTTGTTTGAGACGTTGTGAAAGAGATTTACCGGTCTGTCCGTAATAGACCTTATCACACTTTTTGCAAGAAATTTCATATATGCAACCTGGAAGATCTTTAGTAGATTTTTTTATTATTAAACTCTTGACATTAATATTACTGAAAACAACATTTATGTTAAAAAGTTTTAAAATTCTAGGGATATCTAAAAACCTTTCATCATAGGGTAATTTTAGAATGTTATGCTTACTAAATTCAAGTTTGTCATTAGTTGAATAAAATGTTTTTCTAGCTCTTTTCCATGACACATCTATAAAAGTCCTTGGGTATTTAAGTTTCAATGCAATATCATAAATAGTTTTAATTTCAGCGTCAATAAACTGCGGGCTACAGACACGTAAAGCGCTTAGGAACATCCCAGAAAAAACAGAGAATTTAACATAAATGTTGTTTTCAGTAATATTAATGTCAAGAGTTTAATAATAAAAAATTCTCCTAAAGATCTTCCAGGCTGCATATATGAAATTCCTTGCAAAAAGAGTGATAAAGTCTATTACGGACAGACCGGTAAATCTCTTTCACAACGTCTCAAACAACATCAAAATTCTGTGAGAACTGGGCAAATATCGAATGCATTATTCGTACATATGAGAGATTTAGAGCATCCTATTAACTGGAGTCAAGCAAGAGCCTTAATCCCATGTAATGACACAGTTAAAAGGAATATCATTGAATCTTGTTTCATCAAGTCAAATAATAGTAATGTTCTAAATTTAAGTCTAGGTTTATTTAAACTTGATGCTTTCAATTTGAAAAAAGTTGTAGATAAATATAAGCAACAAAATTAATATATTCAGTTTTTACATGTTTTGGACTGTAAAGGTACTTTGTAATTTCGGTTAGGTTTGTAACCGTGTGATATCCGATAATCCTGGATTATCTCTTTTAATTTTTACCCTTTTGACAATTAACCATCTGGTATTCTTGATCTTGTTTTGTACCTGAGACCTTTCTCTCCAATTGTACTTCATTAACTCCTTGACAATGTCTGAGTAAAGACGAAAGCGCTCGGATTTCTGACTATCATTTTCCTGTGGGATTCGCTTATAAATATATATATATATATAATATATATATATATATATATATATATATATATATATATATATATATATATATATATATATCTCTGTGTGTGTGTGTAATGTTGATAAGTTACTCGAAAAGGAAAAGGCATAAGGGGCGGTAAAAATGGAAAATTCAAATAATTAGTTTAAGCCATTACACACCCACAGTTTCCAGTGATATGAATTATTCAATTTGTATCCTGTTTTCCAAATTCCGATCCCGACAGCGTTCTCTGATATTCCTCCCTTAAAGCTGATTTAGAATGAGGAAGGAAAAATGGCAGACATCCTCGCATCTTGAATGTATGAGAGGACAACCGCTTTGTTTGTTGCCTTAATAATTAGATAAAGTTCGCGGGCGATTAGGGTGATCTCCTCGTGCAAAGAGACGTAGCAAGTATTGGAACGAATATGCAAGATAAAGCCCAAATTATTCAAATGTTTTCCTTAACAGGAGGTAATTAGTGAGATTGGGACCATTCACTTTCTTTCTCTGGTAATTTGGCTACTACCTTTAAAGCGAAACACATTATTTATTCATGCAGAATTACTCGAGGACAACTAAAAACCATCTTTTAATCCAATTAAAGTAACAGCTTTCCCCTTTGCTTCAGAAAACTAGATATGACGTCTACAGGGACCTTCAGAAGGGTAATGAAATGTATAATTGTAGTGTTTTGAGATGGTTCGGTCATTTGGAAAAATTATGAGTGACAGGATTGTGCAAAAAATACGGTACTTGTGCGTTTGAAAAAGACCTAGAGCACTGAATAAGTTTGAGATGTGCCCCATCGTCCAGGAAGTGAGAGAGAGCATGCAAGATGGAGGTCGTTGGCTCTGTGTTCAAATGAGTGTTTGTGTGAGTGCGGTATACTGCTGCCTGTTGAAAGCCTTTTTGAGCGTCATGTCGAGAGCAACCTCAGCTGGTGAAACGTCTTAAGGTTTTTGATTCATTTGTGAATATTGGTATTATACTTCCTTTTTGCGGTAACTTCTGCCAGAAAGAACGTTCTACTAAACATTAATGAAATATAATTGAAATGCACTAAGAACAATTACACTTTATTTAATCAATCTTAGTGACACTAAAATGAAATGGTCCGTAAGATGAGCACATTTCAAGATAATTAAAGGCAATAACAAAGCATGAAGTTCGTGAAATTCGACTGTATCACTATTGGTATCTCTCTCTCTCTCTCTCTCTCTCTCTCTCTCTCTCTCTCTCTCTCTCTCGATCATAGTTGAATCATTTCAATACTCATCCTTAATAACTTGGTTCACGAATGAGTAATATATCCAGGAACTACTAACCGCTAAAATACCAATCCAGTCATCTACAGAGAAGGCTGATAAACGTTTTCGGTGTATAAATGCCCCTTCATTTCAAAAAATGCAGTTTCCTCTTCATTTACTTCACTTTTTAGGCTAGTTTCTAGCCTCAGGCTTTTCTCTCTATTAATCGTAGTGCATTGGTCAAAATTACCCTACATACCAGTTGTGCAATTTTTGATAAATTTTGTCGAATTAACATCTATAATAAAGCAAAAGAATATTGGTTTTCGAGTAACATTTAATCATCTTCCTTGGTTTCCTCCTCCTCCTCCTCTCCTCCTCCTACTCCTCTCCTCTCTCTCTCTCTCTCTCTCTCTCTCTCTCTCTCTCTCTCTCTCTCTCTCTCCTTTTAAATCTAGATATCCACGTCATTACTTTCATAATCAAATTTGATTCGATGGCGCTCCTTAATTTACATATTCATAATCCATTTCCAATCATCCTCTCACTAATGAGAACGTAAGGCGAAGACGAGGATGAAGATGACATCAAACAGAATTTAAATACTTAATGTTTTTGTTCTTGTTTGTTGTCTTAAGTAACTTCTCGTAAAATATGCGAGTAGGAATAATCAGAGTGACCTCCGTTTATAGATACGTAGCTAAGATTAAATGAAACAGGAAGGGCAGCAATGTCTCTGTATCTTTAAGAATATCTGGAAGGATAGGATATATACGGAAGCCTAAGTTGGGTCTTTTGAAGAATTCTTGAGCTACTTTTTCAGTATACAAGTTAAACGTGAATGCTGAAAGGATATTCTTTAAAAACCGGAGGAATGCACTTTACTTTCACCTATATAAAAAGAGAAAAACAGAAGTAAACATACTTGAAATAGTTTTTTGATATGATTGCCAAATAAACTATTGGCATCCTCATAGTTGTACAAATCTCATATTCAAATTGCATTCTGCCTTCTAATACTCTGCAGTTCTGCATATCATTGCTTTGCTTGAGGTCTCTAATCACGAATATGTTAAATGAATTTTAATATATTACTATATTTTACTTTATTACTATAAAGCTGCAAATAATTCCAAAGTCGCTAACTGTTGCATTACTGTAAAAAATTCGACTATGGTTTTTCTTTTATTAGACTGACTAATATATATTATTATTTACAATAATCCCAAAGTATCATGAAGTAAAGGGAAAGTAAACCGGTCGTTTTGTCTTACCTCAGAACGCCCCGTTTAGCAATTGGCGCTGATACATATTGGGATATATTTGAACGGATGCTGCACAACGTTCCGGGAACGAATCCGACATTCGAACATATTGCAAAGAGACCCGATCCCTTTGTGTTGGTGTCCCTTGGCGACTGAGACAATTCCTTTTCCTCCCAAAGCTTCCTGACAACCCGACAGTGTCGAAGACATTGCCATTACTCCTGGAAAGCCAAAGTCTTGGGATATCTTGGTTCCTAGGTTCTCGCCCCTTCAGCTAACATCAGTGAAGATATATTAATTCTGAGGTAGAGCGAATTGGATATTAATGGACATTTGTAGCTTAATGCGTATACATGAATGACGGTGATGTGATCACTCATATATAATATATGTATATATATATATATATATATATATATATATAATATATATATATATATATATATATATATATATATATATATATATATATATATGCAATTGAGATTTATTTCGCATTATTACTATTACATAGTTTTCTCAACTCAAAATTCTATTCCTGAGTTGAAAATAACCATGTACAAATATTTACCATGATTTACTTATATATAAGAATAACAGATATGTAGGGTACATATGGCACCGCTGCAGTAAAATACAGGCATGACAGCAACGGAAAGGACAATGTTTGCCAGTGGCACTTGCGTTCTCTGTGATGTCAGGGGGGTGGAATCTATTATCATGGAAACAAAATGGTGGCAAATTGCGCATTACTTTATAAAAGCAAGCGGTACTGCTTAGCCATAAAGGCAACAGATTTCCAATCTAGGTCAATGGCTAATAGTGGAAAAAGAGGATCATGGGAAACCAACACCACGTACCAGGTTTATTTTTTCCAATTCCCATTCGACGATTACCACGGCTGAAGGTAATGGATTCATATGCGCTATATGAGAGGCATCTGGAAGGACATGTTGTACAGTGTGCTAAGTGCCAGGACCTGTTTGCATTGTGCAGTACTGATTCAGTGTGTACCATATGTAGGAGATGTCTACCGTGGTATGACCTCTTCTTGCCTCCCTCCTAAGGCTTGTGGGCAATATTGACCAAGTACATGGCTCTTCTTCAGCTAAAGGTGCGGAGGGAAGACTGCAGGTAGAGCTTGAATTTTGGAAACCTCCTTTAGAATTACCTAACGTATATGAAACTGCATGACTACTCAAGCACTCATTGCGCTGAAGAGCCCCTTTTCATAAATGTTATTGCAACTATGCTATATCTTTACTGGAGAGTAGTTTGGAACGATAACAGTGAAGTATATATTACCAGCAAGGTAATAAATATCGCTTTTGCGTTGTGAGTAGTTTATAAGATATGTGTATTTTACTGTTAATGCAAAAATGAGGTCTTCCTAAGGCCTAAGCACAACAATAGTTGTTAATGGTAAACTATAACTCATCAGTCTGATCTCTTTTTTTTTTATTCTTCTCATACTAAAAGAATGAAAAATATCCACCTTTAAAACCAATGCAAAATCATTGTAACAAAGTTATTCGTTTTGCAACTGTTTTCGTACATTTTATTGTCGAGCAACTGACACAAATAACAATAAGAATAAAAATACATGTCTCCGGAAGAGCAATTTATTGTAAATTTGTATGGAGCAAAAACAATTCAGATATCTCTGTGGCAATTAAACTGAAAATTCGTGTATATTTTACGGCTTGCTTCCCTTTTGAAATAAAATCAAAATATGAAAGCGAAATATCGCTGTCCATTTATTAGCCGCGTAATAAAAAGTTGCGCAGCTGGAATTAATAAAAATAAAGCATACATAATCTTAAAGGTAATTCATTTCGTTATTGCATGGTGTAGGAAACTTTGCCTACTTCTATTAGCTGATTATAAATAGATTTGTATAATTATTTGCATAGTTTTTTTTAATTACATCAAACTTCAACCGGTAACTTGGATTTTTATACCATACAACGTTAATTACAAACATTCAGCTTTAAAAAATGACCCCGGATTGATATGATAGCATAAATAGTAACATCTCTTATAGTAATCAAGGAAGCACATCTTCCGTCACAGTTGCCGATAGAGAGAAATTCTTTGACATCAAGTCATGGTATCGACAAAGAGGCGATAACCACCTCCCATTTACCCATTTGTCCACTCACTACATATCCGTTCTCATTTTATCAGAAAATGTCCAGTGTTCTGCTCTTATGTCAGCAGAGGACTGGTATGTAAAATAATATCTAAAACGTCTTAGAACGAATTAATAAAATCCCAAAAACTATTATAAATTTAATATAACTCTACCCTTAGATGTAAAGAAATCTATGTTGAAAAGAAAAATGTCAAATCGGATGGTCATTCTTATTGAGAGAACAACCATCTATTTCATTAGCATTTATAAGGAGGAAACTTCAAGACAGAACAATAAACAATGTCCCAATTGCAGTGTGATGTGATCAATAATATAAACAGAGATTTTAGCCAGTAAGTATAGATTGTGTTATTTATCTATTTCGAAAGGGAACGGGTTCCTCCTTCTTCCGAAGTTCTGTGACGAACAAATGAATTTCCAGGATATCTGAAATCAACCTATCTCGTCCAGACAACCAGATTAATGGAAATTCATTTGAGTCTTTTCCACTAAAAAATGGTCGTAGAAACGCGGCATCGTATTTCCCTCGAAATGCACTGAAAGTTTATCCCATCGGAAGATTTAGGATTTGCGCTTTGGCGATACCAATTAATTCAGTATTGAGCACTGACCTTCGTTTTGTGAATTAATTTCAACTAAAGATCTTTTAAAATAACGTCATAAATCGAAACAGAATTCAAATGCTGCAATTCCTCAATCATTTTAAATGTTAAAAGCCGTTGTTCAAATTTTTGTGTGATATTAGATTAAGTTATTAATACGTTTCAATTCTTGTTGGATATTGCTGAAAACTATAAATCATACTTTATAGAATATATCATGGAATTACCAACTTATGTCTCTAGTGATATTTAAGCTATGGTCAAAATCAGGGGGAGATAAGGTCTTCTAATTTTCTATAATGTGAACATTTTACTTCTAGAATTGGTCTCATTAAAGGATAAAAGATGAGTAGTTGAGGTTATAACCTGGGATGGGATTGAAAACTAATTTCTCCTATTGAATGGTAATCTTTCTTTTATAGAGAACAATGTTATTATTATTTTGTCATTAGATTTTCACCAGTGATTCATAGATAAAAAGGGCATCTGTTTTCAGTGACTTTAATAGTTCTCTACGTAAACTATTTCTGGGAATGGAGGAAGTCTGTCGTAGTCATGAAAGGAATAGGTGAATGCTGCTCTGTCAGAAGTTTGAAGTTTTTAATGGATGTCGCTGTTCGTGTAAGGTATCTTTGACAGTTCCCGTTAACAATTGAAGGAACAGACAATGAAAAGATGAAAAGAGAGAAAAATAAAATCAACGATATTTTGCTGTTCTTTCAGCATCAGTTGATAACACTTCCGGTTAATCCACTTAAATAATAACCAAGCGCAATGCAGTCAACGCTGAGCTGATTTTTAAAGGTAATTTGATAAACTTATAAACATTTCTGCAGGGAACCATTTCACAATGATATTGCCAGAACAAAACTGAAAATAATTATCCCATCTCTAAAACTCAAAAAGCTCTATGTTCTTTTTCTAACATGTTTTGCATTGTTTGCTCGGAAATGAGCAGTATTCCAGTTAGGAGAAAGAAGGCATTTTTCATAGCCTGGCTCTCTGCATTATGTAATTGCTGAAGCCTCCTTCCATTTCTCCATTCCTTTTTCTGTAATAGTTATCTGGTTCTGATACAATTCTTTGCGAGCGAATCCTGTGAAATTAAACAAACAATTGGCAGAACCGACTCTACTGCTGTTGTATGAAATCTGTTAGTTTGAAAAACAAGCATTATTTTCGCTCTCCTTTATTTTTGTCATGGTGAGCGGCCCCGTTGTGTTATCTTGTATTTTAGGTAATGAGCAACTTGGATTAAAACAAATTTTTTTTTTTTTTTTTTTTTTTTTTTTTTGTAGTTTTGCATAAACCACCTTCATATATACCTTGTGAATTACATAGATCTTATTCAGGAGGGATGATAAATCATTCTCATTTTAACAGATTATGTAATCTAAAAAGACACAGCTACCCTGATTATCTATCAAATATACGCCGCTTTATGACAACTTGGGCAAATGCCAATACTCTGCCTTGAATTATTTCGGGCTGCAAAAATTCTGTACCATGACATTCTGGCTTAAGTGATTCCTTTACAAAAAATGAAACTGAGCTTGTGTTTACGTACGTGAAATATTTGGAACCACACCAGCCGCAGTTTTTATCTTTTTACATGCTTTTATTCAACTTCACTTCTGCGTCTTTCTGTCTGTTTCTGTCTGTTTGGATAAAAACTTGTAACTAGATTTTCGATGGACTTAACATTTTGCGTGGTTACTCAATTCCCGCGACAATAGATCCTTAAATGATCAGTAGGTCAGCAGTGACCTCTAATGACCCTCCAGTGACTTCTCCCAGTATCTCAGGAATTGTATGAAACACTTCGAATTTTTTACAACTTCTTTGACACGGTAAAAAGGTTAATAACTTTTCAAAGTTTCACTCTCTTTGGCTCTGTAGGATAAGTTAGTAACTGCGGACTTTTCAAAGCTTCTTCGGATCGACAGAACATCAATTTCGTTCTCTACAATCATAAATTATTTACAATTTATGTCAAAACTAAAACGTATAAATGAAAAAATTAACTTTGCTTTACTAAAATACATTAAGATGTGGAAAATAATTTTTTGAGACACTCCACGATTTTCTTTCAATTAAATATATCTACAAAAACAAAAGCATAGGCGGCAAACATGGAGGGAAATGCTACAAGACACGGAACCTTCCATGTTTGGCGCCCACGATTTTATTTTTGTAGACATGATTGATAATAAGAAAACATTTTTGATTAAATCGATTTTTTCTTTTCTTTTTTTATAGCTGTTCCTGAATGATTGACTTAGGCCGTGCATATGGCGCTATAAAAATTCAGTTTTATTTTAAAGGTTCGGAAAAAAATATGATTTTTAATTAATTCTTGGAGAATTAGAAATGTCACCATTACATTTTCTTTCTGAAAACTTTCATCTATACATTCCTCTATAATATAAAATACTCGAAAGCTGTGCACTTTTTGAAAGAGGCATTGATCATAAAAAGAGCAACGGAGAGGGTTGTATTCTTTCTATAACGTTTACATTACTTTAAATTAAGAAGTTTCGATTGTTATGTGGATTGTGCTGAGTTTTACATTATATGGAAGGGCGAATTGCCCTAATTATTAATAACTTTTGTGTGTACTGGCAAGGAAATATCCTGAAGGTCTAAACCCTAATGATTTTGTGTAGAATCTACCTAAAGGAACGAGAAATTGAAGATAAAGTTATATATGAGGGTCAAAGGTATGTATTAGGCTACGTGCCCCGGCTTTCACCCACAAAGGGTTCTAGCAAATTAATGTTGTGTTTTGGGGTAATAGTGAGTCTGTAACAACGATTACAGTAGGATACCTTATTATTATTATTATTATTATTATTATTATTATTATTATTATTATTATTATTATTATTATTAATTATTATTATTATTATTATTATTATTATTATTATTATATAAATGCTAATCTTTATTATCATTACATGTAGATCTTAGGAAAAGATCAACTTGACAGGCTAAAGTGTTTGTTTCCCAATTAAATTGAAACGGCATTACAAGAATAGTGTCTTCTCTTCTTGGTTTTTAGCCGTTCTGTTACTTGGTGTTTGTATATATTCCGTAAAAGGTGCTATATATTTAGATATATTTTCTGATAGTTTTTTCTCAATCACCAATTGCACTGAAGATAAATAAATAAACCTTATGTTATCTGTAAACATATTTCTTTTGTGTTTTCTGGAAAAGATACTATTTATAATAAAAAAGAGCTTCAGTGAAATTTCAAGGCCTTCCTGACTATCACCCTAAAAAAAATCTCTACTCATCCACAGTTACCTTCTCATAGTTCACATTGTTTGGCTCTTCCAACTATGCTAATGCCCAAAAGAGTCCAAATGGAGCTTCACTTGAAACAAAAATTAGTAAACAGTATTCAGGTTCACAAAGGAAAATTACAACATCAGTATATGCACAACATTCTTCAAGTACCCTGTGATTGTCAGGAGAGGTAAAAAACGTAGATTGTCTACAGACTTATATATATATATATATATATATATATATATATATATATATACATATATATATATATATATATATATATATATATATATATATATATATATATATATATATATATATATATATATATATATATATATATATATATATAGTATATATATATATATATATATCATATATACATATATATATATATATATATATATATATATATATATATATATATATATATATATGATATATATATATATATATATATATATATATATATATATATATATATATATATATATATATATATATATATATATATATATATATATATATATATATATATATATATATATATATGTATATAATGTAAGTGTTTACATAATAAAAATATGGAATGTTAGTCCATATATATAAAAGACTAAAACTAAAGTGGTCAACCAGATTGCTTGCAGGAATGTGATCAGACTAGAGACGCTAAAGATGACGTATACAATAAGTATGTAGGCTAAGATATCATGCCGTCACCTGTAGTCATTCAATTGTTTATAAACTTTAGTCCAAGCTTCCTGCTTGAGACAACCACCGTGACCTATAGCTCAAGCGGCCTACGTGATCTGTAGCGTGTCTCATTTTGATTGTGTGTTCGTATGAAACTATGTCATTTGTATGTATGTTCATATGTTCGAACTACTGTCTGTTCCTTCATAACTTGTAACAGAGATGGTAGACAGGCAGAACAGAGTTAGCTATCGTCATTAGAAGACCTGTATCTCTTTACCTAAGCTTTATCATGTAGAGAGAACAGAAGTAGCCATCATCATTGGCAGAAGCGATCAAGCTATCGTTATTAGAAGACTTGTACAATCATACCTGATCTTCACCATGTAAAACTTCAGAAGAATATATATATTTTATACTTCGTGTTTTCTACAAGAACCTCCTCACCGAACCAACATGAGTTTAACACATCGTCGTAATAACCAACAAGATAATACCGACTTCGTAAGTGATCTACAAACCCCCAGACACTCCATTGAATATGGAAGTGCAATACCAACCGACTTAGCGTAAGATTATCGCAAGTCTAACATTACCTCATAGGGCGCCTTATCATACAAGGCACAAGCCCTAAAAGTGGTGGCATGCGTACCAGAAGAACTCTACAACTTCTCCGAAGAAAAACAAGAATAATGAAGTATCATATAAGAACTCTTCAACGACGACGAAAGCAACAGATTCTTCAAGCAACTTAGTCTCATCGTTTAGTGAATAACTTCAAGAAACAAACCCGACGTGTCCTTTTTCCTACGTCAACGCAAGCTTCGTCTCTCATTAGAATCATTCAAGAAAACATCGTTAGTGAGCGTTTCCGGCACTTCAAGAAACAAACCGAACGCGTCTGCAGCATTGATCTTTTCAAGGGCTCGAATCATCGAAACAACGCGCACGGGGGAAACTGAAGCCAAACCAGGTCATCCGCTAAATAGAGAAGGAGGACCAAGGCCGTTTGTCGTTATCGGAACACCGTGACTTCCCACAAAAGCAAGCTAAGTTTGTAACAATTTTTTATTCATTTGTAACTTTGAGTGTTTCCCTTACAGGTCGAATTTCGTTATTCCTGTGGCTGAAGTTACGAGACATTCTTAATCTTACTTTATTACAGAAATTATCTACATCATTGAGATTTCGCTACTGCAAGTTTTTATCTTTGAGTGTCTGTTTCCAGAAGTTCTACTGAAATATCATAATCATATACTATGTTAATTTTATCATTTTGGGTGATTATTAATCCCTTACGTAACAAATCATATTAAACAGTGAATATGCGTTTACGCAGTGGACGTCTGTATTTATACAGATGCATGGATAGGGTCGTTAAGCACCGTAGTGATTAGAAAACACACAAAAAAACAAGTGGAACACCCGCACAAATCTATATAAATTAGAGGTAACACTATTTCGGGTCATGACAATAAATGCTCCTTTGCAAAGTCCCGATCGCAGTTTTAGCCGGTGAGTTTTTTGAGTTATATAAAATATCGAACCTCAATGACTCAACTTAACTTTTAAAATATGGCTGGATTGCAAGGAATAACATGTCTGTAAAAAACTTTCATCAGGCTAAATGCGCTGACCAGGATCCCTCACTATTTCAAATTTTAGCAAAGAATGAAGTACAAACAGTTAATATTGAATGCAGTAGTGATAACTTGTCTTAATAGTAATCGCTCAGTTCCTAATAGTTCGTCATTCATTGCTTTATACGTAACCAGCAACATAATGCTAAAAACACACAATACGTTGTCGATGGTAATAAAGAGAAGGATCCTAATTATTACAAAAAGAAATAGAAACAGTAGCCCGTTCAGAATCAAACAAGCAAACTCGGTGACTGTGTCACCTAGTCAAGCGGTCAAGGTCAGTCAAAACTGCCGAAGTGTTCAAAGCATAGCAAATTCCACACAATAAGCGACTCTAGCAGAGTGGGGAAAAGCGATGTTGGATCATACATCCCAAATACCTTTTTAAAATTAAAAAGGAATTTCCCTATGCATCACACGACGTATCAAGTAATCAGAGCAGGTTTTCGTTTTTTTTTAATACGTAAGTTATTATAAGTAGTGGTGGATAAAGCCCGACTGTACGCGCCGTAAAAATTAGAATATCTTGTTTATTCTTTTAGTACACGTAATATCCTGTATTTACGGACTCACCGTCTGTTGTTCGAACTTCCCTAATGAGAAGTCCGGATAAGCGAGCGTTTACAGATACCTCTATAGTTATAAAAAACATTGATCTGTATCTAGTGTAATTGTAAGATTCATCTAGGGGTATACAAAATATTATCTTACATCCTGCAAAATAAGGCGTGTTTATCAAAGGAAAATCCTATAAACCTTCAACACATTAAAATCAGTTTGAAAAAAAAAAAAAAAGAGACAATTAATCAAATAATAACTTATATAAAGGAACTATACATTTGTCTCATAAATCGTAACATTGTTCAAATGACCCAACAGAATTCTCCCACAACCGCAGTCGTAGTTTGCACGCAAAATCTCGAGAAGCATGCACCCTCGAATGTCTTAGTGCGTGTAAAAAGACTTTGCTGGGAAATTAAATTTTAATCCTTCCTGACACTCAGAAATATAACGGTTTCCGCGAACAAAGCCCTAGACACAGTTGACTTGCAGCAACAGGTTAATCTAGTAATCCACAAAACCTATACATATAAATATCGCATTTTTTTATTGTTGCTAATTTTTAATCACGCCAATCAGTCGTAGATGAATCTCCCTTATACTCTATGTAAAGTAATATCCGTAAAGTCATTCAAGCAGAGGTGATTCAGCAGAAACTTTTTTTTTATCTTTTACCTGAATACCAGGAAGTTTCTCCACTAGCGAGTGATCTCTGGAGAAAAAACGGATGTAATTTAACACAAAATACGGTCTAAGGACAAACATAAAGCTATATACGTACCTTCGTATAGACTCTCAATGCAATTTCAAAATAGAGATAAATGACGAAGTTGAAAAATGTTAGTAATAGGAGTCATTAGGAAATCAAATAGCCCATATAATTTTTCCCTCAAACGTCATGCCATAAAAGATCGGACTTGGCGTATCTGCGTAGATTTCTGTCGCTTAAACAAGGAAACGACTCCCGATAGTTTCCAGTGCCATGTACCGACATCTTATCTCTGTTAGGTTAGAATAAATTTTTTTTTTTCACCAACTTGGACTTACTTAAAAGCTTTTACCAGATACCATTACCTAAGTGATTGTACCTCATACACCGTTTTCAGCACACTCAGGGGACATTATCAATTTTTACGTATGCCTCCGGCTTACGTTGCACCCCAATTACAATATAGTGTTTGGAGACTTTTAGGGGATACCCTACATGCTTATATGGTTGGTCTTATAATCTTTTCTAAAATAGCCTTAGAAGTACATTCACATAAAACTAGAGCTAGTGCTACAGAGACAAAGACAAATAATCTCAGAGTAAAGATCTAAATGTGAGTTTTTAAAAACCGAACATGTTTATCTAGGTTTTTTGTGTCTAGTCAAGGTCTTAAAGTAGTCCATGGTAAGGTGTCGGCTATTCATAACTTTCCGGTACCTATTAACGTAAAAGGGGGATACAGCACTTTGGCGCTGTAGTGGGTATTACAATCGTATGTAAATATGTAACTCTTCAATCATGACAGCTCCTTTAACAGATCTTATGAAGAAGAGCGTAGATTTATTATGGTCTAAAAAGCATCAACAGGCGTTCGATATCTTAAAAACGGAATAATGCAGCTCACCTAACTTAAAAATCCCTGATTTAAATAAGGAATTTCTTTTATTGCAATAGACGCCTCAGACCAAGGGGTAAGAGGGGTACTACTTCAGTAATATGATAAACAGTTCTTTCTTTAGCTTTTATTCACGTAAACTAAAGCCCTCTGAAAGTAAATATGCAAGTAATAGGCAAGGAAGGGCTAGGTATCTTTAACTCATTAGTACATTTTAAGTTCATAATCTATGGCTATCTTGATAAAGTCCTTACCGAACATGAGTCCTTTACCGAGTTTTTCAAAGGCTTTAATCACAGTCCAAAAGGAACTCGGTGACAAATGATCACTCAGGTCTTTGGAGCCAAGATAAGATATACCGGGTGGAAAGCAATATCATAGCTGTACGCATTATCCCGCAATCCCGCACCATACTGCAAAGAACAATTAATTAGACTAAAAGATATAGAAACATCCGTGCCTATTTGTTAAAACCGTATCTAAACAAGAAAATTCCTTAACCCAAGAGATCGCGGAGCATTGAATATCTGGGTTGGAGCGCAAACTGTTACAAACTGAACAAACGTCAAGTGTCAACAGCGATAAGCAAAACAATAAACACCAAACAATAAACACTTCGAACGAAAACAGGGTCAGCAGCAGCTAAGCAAAAAAAAAATAAAAAAACAATAACACTTCGAAACGGAAACAGGGTCAGCGGCTAAGCAAACAATAAAACACTTCGAGCGAAACCCTAAAGCAAAGCATATTTAAAGTATGTGTATCAGAATAATGTAATCAAATGTAATATTATATGTAGGTCCGTGACGAGGAAAACCCGAAGAACACAGCAGATGACTAACGACCAGGTAGTAGTAAAAAATCTCTTTCATACCAATCGTCATAAACTGGTTGCATTCCGTCATCCAGGGTTCCCTACTATGTCACAGAAGCCAAATCAACTATTTTACTGGCCTACAATGCTTACAGATATAAAAAGCACATAACTAATTGTAACACGTGTCATGAAAACAAGGGATACACTAAGACACCTGTCAGTTTAGGGGCCTATCCTGTGCCAAATCAATCCTTGAAAGAATATACTTAGAATTATTAACAGAATTACGAGTCTGACAGAGGGAATAAACACTTCTTAGTGTTAATAGTTCCTTGACACTGTATATAGAGTTAATAGCACCAAAAAACAAACACCGCAATTGAGTGCGTTAGGAATATTTATGAGTGCTAAATCAGTTAAACATGGAATTCAACACAATAATCTCTGACTCGGGTGGTGTAACTCAATAATCTTCTTAACTCGTGTGAATTCCTTTCCATTAAGAAAACCATAATATATTTTATCACCCAGAGTCAATCGGTTTGGTAGAATAACGGATAATTAAATAGGAAGTGTCAATGTCTTACGAGTTACAACTCGTGATATTGGATCCGAACTGGATTATAGCGGTTCTCACGGTTTTAAATACCTTTATCATTCATATCTTGTATCTAAAGAATTGATACCGCAAGTAGCCTTATACGGTACGCCGCTAGAATACTTTTTCCACATATTCAAGCCAACCATTAATTTATCAAATATATATAAAAAAAAACATATAAATAAATAAATAAAAAAAAAATATATATAATAATATGGTATACAAGTGGAGTCAATATAATACACTCCGTAAGAAGTCGGAAGGGTTACAATTTATAATAAAAAAGGAATCACGATAAAATCAATAAGCAAAACATAACCATAGGTTAATTAAATATCCAAAATATATATGCGTAAAGATTTGAACTCTAACTTAACGCATTTAGTAATGACAAATAAGCTAAAAGTTCAAACACATATCCAAAACCTACTGACATATTGTCTGTCCCGGTGATTTATATTCGTAGTCAATGAAAAAAAAAAATAATAATAATAAATAAATAAATAAATAAATAAAATAAAATAAAAGAGATTTTAAAGTCAGGAAGTCTAGAAGTGAAAATGTTATCTATGGAATAATCCTATATGAATCTTATACAGGGCTAATAATATATATAGAATTTGTATGGAAACTTTTTTCATTAGTTTGAATAAGGAATATTTAATTTAACATAATTACAATTATGCAGATTTTCCAACATGAAACTAATATATTGTTCAATTTTGGTACTGTTTTTTTTTTCAGACATTCTTCTCATGTGGGTCGAGTATTAAAAAACAAAAAATTTATCCTAAAGTCGTATCTCTTACAGCAAGTAACGTAACTCTTAAGCTGGTGACGACGTCATCAGTTCTAGAAAGTCTGTCGCGTTTGCCGTATCAGCATTGATTCCTTTAACCTCAAATATCTGCTTGCACAGGCTTCATCTCGCGCTTGCAAAGCAGATTGACTGGAGAAAGGAATGCTTAGCCCGAACTTCTCATGGGCAAGGCAGACGTTAGGTACAAGTGTCTATCGGTATGCGCAATGCAACTTGCAATCATTTTAAAATTAATAAACAAAATAAGGAAATAGAATTTCTATAA
The DNA here is from genome assembly GCF_015104395.2 of Macrobrachium nipponense. Classification (NCBI taxonomy): domain Eukaryota; kingdom Metazoa; phylum Arthropoda; class Malacostraca; order Decapoda; family Palaemonidae; genus Macrobrachium; species Macrobrachium nipponense. The sequence continues at coordinate 23,092,223 of NC_087220.1, read as the reverse complement.
CATCAAAATGAATTAATTTTTTTTCTGAACCTCATAGACATTTAGAAGTATCAAGTCATGGGAAAATGTCGCATTTTCTTGAAAAACCCAAAGTTTATATAGAAATTAGTTACATAGTGGGTTTTTTCGTTGCATCTCCTACCTATTAATAACGTTTTTAAAATTAACCTCAGAGGATGCGCGCGAGAAAATTGAATATGACACTTTTGTTAGGGCACATAGGATCAGAGTTTTATCACAACTTAATTTCAGTTAGCATAGAGAAATACAGAATCATGATTAATCTTCTCTTTGACTCTTATGTTGCCTGGCAATCTTACAAATAGCTCCGTTTTCCACTTCTTTGTCTAGTAATTTACTACCAGTAATATCGAATTTCTTTGGGATTTGTATTGATATCTGTTTATTTTTTATAATTATGGATATTTTTACAGTCCATCATAGACCTGGATAGGTTCACTCATTGTTATAGCCATGGATAAAAAAGTTTGTACAGCGGACTCTTTTGAATTCCAAAATATCAGCGAATTCATGCGGGCGGGGTTAAGTCTGGTCTTAATGGCTTTCTCCCTCCCCTGTATTTGGATGTCGTCTGAATTTACTTTGCCCTTGTGACAAGTATAATTTCACTTGCAGGCTGATTAATGGAACCTGTTACAGTATCCTGCAGTACGAGAGTTTCACATCGCAACTTCAAAAAATCGTTCGTCGCTGCGGTCGACGGCAGTCGAGTAACAACCGCCTACAATGTGAAAGGAATAAGCACCATCATGGACTTCTTCGACCGACACCGTATCTCGTCGTTAATCTCGTTTTAATGCGGAACGCTCCGGCGGCTGTCGGAATCGACTACAAAAGGGGACATACTTCCGACAATTACGACCCGAAGGATATTCAACTCTACTTTGCTGGCGAAGGACTCGTGCTGGGATGATTTATTCATCGCGACGTAATCGTGTAGCTTAGGATTCAGAGAATAAGTATGAGCGGCAAAATAGAACGTTGGGACCCGCCCACGGGCAAATTTTCCCCGATTGTTTTAACCCTGTGAAATAGGCCGTTTCATTTGGCTATAGGTGGTTGTCTGGAACTGTGTAATGGACGAAAAGTTGTTCGAAAGCTAGTTAAATGTGAAGTAGTATAACCTCGGTCATGTATCCTATATATATAAATGATCATAAAATAACAGAAAATCGAAATATATTTTTTGCATGTACGCACTAGGAATCTATATATAAATGATCATAAATAACGGAATCAAAATATATCTTTGCGTGTACGCAATAGGAATCTATTTAAAGTGCACATATATTAATCATAATTATATGAATCCATATACATATGTATAAACAAATCAGGTAGCCTATAATCAATCTGTTCCCTTTTATCTTACCAATAACTGCAGTTATATATGAGTTAGTATATTGATTAATGAATCAGATATATAACAGTTAGCATAAACATTAATAATTTTATCAATTCATATATGAAATTTTTATCAGTTAAAATATGATTTTTATCATGTTAATCTTCATTCTATGCGATTATCAGAGTACATTAGTATTTTCTGTAGCATAAGTATCTTAATGAGATGAAGTGAAAAAACTGTATCATTATATATCACGTGATCACTATTATTTACCAATATCATTGTTTTATATTTTATTACTTGAATCAATTCATGTACACCATGAATTTTTATTTACTATATATATATATATATCATATATATATAATATATATATATATATATATATATATATATATATATATATATATATATATATATATATATATTCACATAGTGTCTGTATCACACTCCTATAAGTCAAATGCAAGTCAAGTTTGAGTAATATTCAGTAGTTGGTTTTGGTAGCTGACCGAGCTAATGTAAGTGTTTACATAATAAAAATATGGAATGTTAGTCCATATATATAAAAGACTAAAACTAAAGAGGTCAACCAGATTGCTTGCAGGAATGTGATCAGACTAGAGACGCTAAAGATGACGTATACAATAAGTATGTAGGCTAAGATAACATGCCGTCACCTGTAGTCATTCAATTGTTTATAAACTTTAGTCCAAGCTTCCTGCTTGAGACAAACACCGTGACCTATAGCTCAAGCGGCCTATGTGATCTGTAGCGTGTCTCATTTTGATTGTGTGTTCGTATGAAACTATGTCATTTGTATTATGGTTCATATGTTTCGAACTACTGTCTGTTCCTTCATAACTTGTAACAGAGATGGTAGACAGGCAGAACAGAGTTAGCTATCGTCATTAGAAGACCTGTATCTCTTTACCTAAGCTTTATCATGTAGAGAGAACAGAAGTAGCCATCATCATTGGCAGAAGCGATCAAGCTATCGTTATTAGAAGACTTGTACAATCATACCTGATCTTCACCATGTAAAACTTCAGAAGAATATATATATTTTTATACTTCGTGTTTTCTACAAGAACCTCCTCACCGAACCAACATGAGTTTAACACATCGTCGTAATAACCAACAAGATAATACCGACTTCGTAAGTGATCTACAAACCCCCAGACACTCCATTGAATATGGAAGTGCAATACCAACCGACTTAGCGTAAGATTATCGCAAGTCTAACATTACCTCATAGGGCGCCTTATCATACAAGGCACAAGCCCTAAAATATATATATATATATATAGATATATATATATATATATATATATATATATATATATATATATATATATATATATATATATATATATATATATATATATATATATATATATATATATATATATATATATATATATATATATATATATATATATATATACATATATATATATATATATATATATATATATATATATATATATATATATATATATATATTATATATATATATATATATATATATATATATATATATATATATAAAAACTGAAACTTTGGCAAGAATAGCCAAATTAGAACATCGATGCAGTGGATAGTTAAACGTTTTGATATTAAAATGTCAATTGCAGAGGATAGCTAAACGTTTTCACTTATTTTTTAATATCTACTAGGGACTTACCTGGAGCTTTTTTTTTTTACTATTTGTTAAAAATAATTATTTTTCTCGAAAATTCATAATTACCAAAGTATTCTATTTTCATATAAAGCTGTAATAGTCTAAACTGTCTTTTTTGCACTGTAGAATAATTAAAAAGAATGGCCGAAAGCTTAAAAGTTAGGAAAAAATACTTTACAAAACCATTACAAAATTTCAACATTAACCAAAATATTCCTATTGGAAATATTTCTGACAATTATGCTATTCAAATGTAAAATTAATTACCCACTCTTATGTAAACATTTCTTCATGATAATTGTACATTCTTTGTGACAATAACAATTTTGAAAAGGCTCAGAAACACACCAAAAGAAGAAAGAGGGTAAAGTTTGAATGTTAGTCGAGACTCTGGATGAAAATAGCCACATAAAAGTCAGACAGTGAAGTTCCTGATCAAATTTCGGCAACATAATGCATCTCCGAGTAAGAGGATAAGAGCTACGCCATGCATTCTCTCAATTCTCTTATCTCTTTCCATTCTTCTTTTTTCACTAAGTGAATTTTGTTATTATTTTTATTATTCCGAATAAAAAGACGTACATAAAATTTTGAGATTTTATACATATTGAACGTATTTATTATTATTATTATTATTATTATTATTATTATTATTATTATTAGTTATTATATTATTATTATTAAAAACAATGGCAGAATTTACAGAATTGATTTTTTACAAAATTCTTGGCAGTCCCCATGTTTTGTCTTTCTGGCACACTGGTATTAGTAAGCAGCAGTCCAATATTCATCGTGCTGTATGTAATCAACGGAATTT
>NC_087220.1:23058353-23085853 GCF_015104395.2 Macrobrachium nipponense | reverse complement strand
GTTCCACCTCTCCTGAGGGATCCGTCTGTCAAAAGTATCCCTCAAGAGAGGTGGAACATACATCCTGCCTATATGAACTCTTGCCAGAGACTGAGAGTTTCCAGCCCTGTGATTGGCTTATTAACAGCCAATCAGGAGCGTCGCAAGGGACTGGCCTACACATCAAATGCACGGCTGATGTGAATATACTATAGTACTGTATCTGATCTTTTATAAATGTTGGAATGAAAATTTAATTGTGATAGAAAAACACAGATATCGATCTAGAACCATAATAAAATTGATATTATTATTTCTTTCTATAGTATTTTCAATATTTTCTTGAGAAAATAATTGGAAATTTATCTTTCCTTTAGTCTCCTTGTTACTTATTCACTTCACACAAGTTTCGCCATATTCAGAGTAATTTCTTCTCTTTCTTCCACTACCAACTGATTGCAACAGAAATTCTGCTGTCAATACAGTCACATGCGGCAGTTCTCTATAAGGGAGAATTCGACGAAAACGGCACTGATTGGCTTCATGCATATCCGATTATAAGGGATGTATTGAAGCTCCCTTGTTTTGTTGGTACCTTTATTGAATAACTAATTATTCAAGCGATAAACGTTAAAAATTACCCATAGGCAAGATGCTTTCTGATCTTCCTCTGCCCTTGTGCAGAGGGCACTCGGAGAACCCATGTCTCCGCCAAAGCTGAACGAGCCACGCAGTTATCCACCAGTTAAATGTTTACTATTAAAATTCGGACCTCTTTCCTAATGTTAGGTAAGAGCCAAAAGTTTACCAAGTTTCTTTATGTGATGTACTTCAACGTTTTGTGTAAACATAGTGAACACAGGCAAACAAACAACATGGTCTAAAAAAATATAACTATGTAGACGGTAAATTTCTTTTATCCTTCGGGTTTCTAATTCAATATCTCTTCCTTTGACAGACTTTAACTCTTTTCCTCGAAATCTCTGAGAAGTCACCTGGTGGATACGGACCTAAGCTGATTCCGATTATAACTTTGCGGTTGTTTCTGCTACTGCTCCTCTTCGAGTTTTTAAGTTAGTTGATGAAGGTCACTCGCAGTCTCTTCTTTTTCTACAATCTTGTCTCAAACGTAATGACCAGCTAACGCAATAATACTAAATCCCGCCCTATATTAAAGTTCTTATGCAATAAACTATCATGAAAAGCGACAAAGTTCTCCTATTGTTTTGATTAATCTCCCAGTACAAAGGCTTTATAAAGAACTCTATTATTCCCCCACAGCCCATAGCTTTATGCTAGTAGTGATGGTTCTACCAATCTTTATATTATCGTATCATTTAACCCCTTTAATTACTACATGGCATGTTTCCAAAAAACAATATATCATCTGATAATGTCCACTCTGGAAACTTCATGAAGGTCTACTGGATGAATTTGGTGCATAAATTTGTTGTCCATATCAAAACTACTTTTATGAAAAATGAATTAATCCAGTGAAAGCAAATTCTTTCTATCCTTTATACTATAATGAGGCAGCGAGTAAGAGGCAGAGGCAAAGTGTATTCTGATTTATTGACACAAAATCTCGGACAGGTCAAGAACTCGTGCAACAATAAAAGTAGCATTTACCATTAGAGAAAAACAGAGATATCTATATACACCAACGCGTTTTTTCTCACACCTAGAAAAATTGTCAACAATTCTTTATACAAATTATAAAGAGTTCAATATATATGGTTTGAAAGCTTGTAATATCTGAAATGTATTCGCAATTACAGTTTAACAATTTCATAAAGTAGCTTTTGAAAATGTGTAAAAGATCGTTTGAATCATGAGCACTAGATCTGCCTTTCTTGGGAGTACTCAGTGAGTCACTGAAAGTAGGGCTGAGGGGTTGGGTCGCGGTAAGGGAAGTACACTGATTTTAATTTGTCTGTGGAGACCCAGGTAGTTCTCCTGTCCACTGTCAGCTGGTACATTTTCTCTCTCTACATTGTAGTACGCGGTGTGATCTCGTGTAGGCTGGAGAGATGGGAGACTTGTATGCGTAAATTGTTATGAACATATTCTTTGCTATTTGGAGGTCTTCAAGGACATAGTCTTTCATTGCTACGCTGAATGTTGTCTTCACCAGCAACATGTTTTCCAATGCTCCACGGACGTCTGGAAGAGTCGTGGGCTCTGCCGGGTAATAAAAAACATCTGCTGGTATTGCCAACACTTTTCTGTAGAGTGCTTCTGCCGGCAATGTGTTAAATGCTGTGTGCTGAACTGTTCTTAGTCCCAGCAAGACATATGGCAATTACTTTCTCCAACTCTCGCCTTGACATCTGGAGGTGAGTGTTGATTAGAAGGAGCAGTGCAGCCTTCCAGAATACTATTTGCTTCTGGGTTATACATTGTCGTGTGAAGGAGTTTTGTTCCAAGGCTGGCAGCAAGGGAGATCCACAAGACGGAGGTGAAGTTTGCTCCTCTGTCACTCATTATACACTTATGATCTCCCTGCCTATTAGTGCTCTCACACAAGTCTCTGCTGTCTGTTGCCTTACTGGTATTACTTCTGGCCATCTGGTATTCTGGTCAATGATCGTGAAGGGATACTAGCACCCCTCAGAGGGGGTCAAGGGTCCCACAATGTTGATGTGATTGAGAAATTGTTGTTGCTTTGTCGTCTGGAACTCTCCTATCTCTGTTTCTGTGTGCCTCGTTACTTTTGATGTTTGACATGGGAAGCATTCTCTTGCCCACTTATTTTTGTACATCTTCATTCCCCTCCAGATTTACCACTACAACAGGGTTCAGGCAGTTGATCTGCTCGATGGGTGGGATAGGCTGTTGGCGAGGTTGAAGGCTTTCTTTATCAACTTTAACAGTAGGTATAGGCGATAGTGTCCATTACTTTTCTCGCAGACAATGGTAGCTTCTCACTCGCTTATCGATAGATCGCTACATGTAAGGGAGGGAGTATCCTGCAGTAGTCGCTGTAGGTCCACATCATCCCTCTGAGCCAATACTATTCTGGGATATGATAGCCCGATCAGAACTGTGTTGATGGAGTTTTGGGAAAAAGCATCTTTCATGTTGTTGGAAAGATATCTTTAAGTATTAGATGGTGTTGGAGTGTTCAGCTATTGATGATAGGTGATGCTACTCTTCTTGCTGACCAACTGTAGTCTTCCTTCTCTCATGTGTTGGGAGTGGCAGATGGCTCTTTGGACTGCAAACAACTCTTGGTCGAACATGGAGTACTTTTGTTCTGCTGGCAATAACCAATAACTTCTTGCCAAAGAATGCCAACGGGCAACAACCATTGTCTGTGTTTTGTTCGGGTACTGCTCCCATCACTGTGCTACTCATGTCCATTGTTAGGGTGAAGAACCTATTGGTTAAAGGAAGATTAGTGCGTAAGCCGAGGTGACTGCATTTTTGGCTGGATAAAGGCTTTATTTTGTTTTCGTACTAGCATAATTTTTCTAGGTTTTGGTTTTAAGCAATCATATATTGGAGCCATTATTTTCAGGAAGGTTGGGTATGAAACAGTGGTAATAGTCAATCATTCTAATGAATTCTTAGACTGCTTTGATTGCTGTTGGCTTTTGGTGTTTCCGAAATTCCACTAATGGTTTTGCCCATTCACATTAGTCCTATCAGACTATAAGTCCGTTTTAATTGAGTATTTGCAGGACCCTTTGACGTCTCTCATGTGTTATTTGGTTTTGAGTCTGAATATCAGTATGTCATCGATGTAGACAACAGAAAGATAGTTTGCCCAGGATTTCGTCCATCAGATGTTGAAAGGTTGTACCTGGGTTCCAAAGCTGAAGAAGCTGTAGTTGAAGGTGTGTGTGCTGAAAGGGGCGATAATGACAATTTTTTTTAGCTTCCATTGTGACAGAGACTTGGAAGTATCCCTTCATTTGTCGATCTTCGTAAGTATTTTGGCAACATCCATCTGGTTTGTTATGTCAGCGATGTTCAGCAGTGGGTACCTGTCAGGTACTGTCTAGATGTTGAGTCTCAGGTAGTCCTGCAAGGTTGTCATGTGACATCAGGTTTGGTACCATGTGAAGGGGAGATGCCCAGGGACTGGAGGTTTTTTGGCATATTCCTGCTCCAATCAGGAGGGCGGCGAGTAATGTTGCAGTACAGTTCTTGGATTAAAGTGCATTCTAAGTATTTAAACTTTTCCACCTGTTTCATAATTGAACCTCTTTTTTGTTGCATTGCCATTTTGCCTTTATCTTTCCTACTGCTCACCAAAACCTCTATTTTATTCACATTCACCTTTAAGCTACCCCTCTTTAAAGACTCCTGCCACTCTGCAACCCTTCTCTATAGGTTTTCCTCATTTTCAGCAGTGATCACCATATCATCAGCATACAACAACTCCCACAGCTCTTCATTCCTGATCTCTTCACTTAACACATCCATGGCCAGCACAAACGAAAGTGGGCTTAATGCTGACCCCTGGTGTAATCCAACACTAACTTCAAAGTTTTCTGTTTCCCCAACTGCTATTAACTTCTTAACTGAAACTATTTTGTTGAGTTTAAAGATTAAAAAGGTTGTTTACAATTCATGTTATAATTAATTTGAACCAGGAAATTTTGCTCTATTTTTCTCCTATTGCACGACAGTTTGTTACTCAATAAATTATATCTTGACTAAGCACACTGGTAGACTTTCCATTACTTACATGGTTGGCTGTTTAAAGATTTTTGAGAGGTAGGTGATACTTGATAACTAGTGGTTTTCGATATAAGAAGAGAAGATAAATCATGGCCATGAATCTAGTTTTTTAAAGCTTTTTTAATTTGTGAAGGGAAACCTGCCTTCAGATGACAGTGGTACATTATCACTTCAGCTAAAAAACAGCACACCATTACCTCTTGCCCATAGCTCATATGAGAAATAACAAATTATGGACTTACCCAAACGGTACATAATAGGAATAAATGCCGCTAGGCATGGCAAAACATGCTTTCAGATTAGGTTTTATGAAAGTTTCTGGTCATAACTAGTTTTTCCACGATATGGTCCTTCCTTGAATATAAGATTTAACGAAAACTTCTGATCACAACCAGATTAAGCCTTTCAAAAATGTCACCGTGAATGAAGGTGAACAAAATGTTTTATTGACAGTTTCTGGGCCTTAGGTTGACTTTGGATGAAAGCAAAGGATCAGGAAGCCATGCAATCTGATGATTACCAATCCTGTATCGTAGTCAAGGCCTGTCTGGTGAGTGTAAAAGGGCATTTACATAATCTCATGTGACCATGAGGGAGGAAGTTAACTGATAAATGGATTAGGGCAGCCTTGAAAGAGATAGTGCTCTCTTATCACCATCATTAGAACAATGGAAGAGAACATTTTTTGTAGAAAACGAGAACTGAAGTCAATGAAAGAAAAAGAAAAAAATCAAACCCTTCCAATGGGAAATCTAATTTACAAACAGGGATATATTACACCATGCAAAGTAGCTGACAGTGAAAACAAACCAAATCTATAATAAAATTGAGTTTATTTGATTTCCAGTTTCGCCTATATTTTCAAGAGCCTTTTCCGACCAATCTCTGATATTCATTTAAACTCAGTGCATTAACGAACCTCAAATATCGTTGAATGTCTCCAAAATAAGTTACTTTTACTTAAGCAAATTTTCTGAAACTGTAGGCTTTTAAGGGACGTAAAATTAGGAATTGGTATGATTGAATTTCCATAGGAGAATTCTTATATTTTTTTAGATATTTCTATTCGACTGTAAAGGATTTGCAATTTTTGTAATCTTGTTACTTTGAAATTAGGTCTACCTCTAATTACAATGATGAAATATTCAACGACAATGGTGTACATCCTGAAGAATTGCAGATCTGTTTTTAATAATAATAATAATAATGATAATAATAATAATAATAATAATAATAGAAGATGTAAACAGAGGCTTAAAGGCCAAAGCACACAAGATCCAACGGTACATGAACAGGAATAAGGGATACCAACAGAACAAACTATTCGGAGCCAACCAGAAAAGACTATACAGCCAACTAAGAGGGGAAGACAACCACCCAGAAATTCCTGAAGCCGAACCAAGTAAGAGACTCTGGGAAAACATATGGAGCAATCCGGTATCACACAACAAACATGCAACATGGCTCCAGGAAGTCAAGGAAGAATGAAACAGGGAGAATAAAACAAAGATTCACAGAGATCACGACAGACACAGTCAGACACCAACTAAAGAAAATGCCAAACTGGAAAGCCCCAGGTCCCGATGAAGTCCATGGATACTGGCTCAAAAACTTCAAGGCCCTACACCCACGAATAGCAGATCAACTCCAGCATTGTATCTCAAATCACCAAGCACCCAAATGGATGACCACAGGAAGAACATCCTTAGTACAAAAAGACAAGAGTAAGGGAAATATAGCTAGTAACTACAGGCCTACTCACCTGCCTACCAATAATGTGGAAGTTACTAACAGGTATCATCAGTGAAAGGCTATACAACTACCTAGAGGAGACAACACCATCCCCCACCAACAGAAAGGCTGCAGAAGGAAGTGTAGGGGCACAAAAGACCAGCTCCTGATAGACAAAATGGTAATGAAGAACAGTAGGAGAAGGAAAACCAACCTAAGCATGGCATGGATAGACTATAAGAAAGCCTTCGACATGATACCACACACATGGCTAATAGAATGCCTGAAAATATATGGGGCAGAGGAAAATACCATCAGCTTCCTCAAAAATACAATGCGCAACTGGAATACAATACTTACAAGCTCTGGAATAAGACTAGCAGAGGTTAATATCAGGAGAGGGATCTTCCAGGGCGACTCACTGTCCCCACTACTCTTCGTAGTAGCCATGATTCCCATGACAAAAGTACTACAGAAGATGGATGCCGGTACCAACTCAAGAAAAGAGGCAACAAAATCAACCATCTGATGTTCATGGACGACATCAAGCTGTATGGTAAGAGCATCAAGGAAATAGATACCCTAGTCCAGACTGTAAGGATTGTATCTGGGGACATCAGGACGGAGTTTGGAATAGAAAAATGCGCCTTATTAGTCAACATACAAAAAGGCAAAGTAACGAGAACTGAAGGGATAAAGCTACCAGATGGGAGCAACATCAAACACATAGATGAGACAGGATACAAATACCTGGGAATAATGGAAGGAGGAGATATAAAACACCAAGAGATGAAGGACACGATCAGGAAAGAATATATGCAGAGACTCAAGGCGATACTCAAGTCAAAACTCAATGGAGGAAATATGATAAAAGCCACTAAACACAGGGCAGTGCCATTAAATCAGATACAGCGCAGGAATAGTGGAATGGACGAAGGCAGAACTCCGCAGCATAGAATCAGAAAACCAGGAAAACCAAATGACAATACACAAAAGCACTACACCCAAGAGCAAATACGGACAGACTATACATAACACGAAAGGAAGGAGGGAGAGGACTACTAAGTATAGAGGACTGCGTCAACATCGAAAACAGAGCACTGGGGCAATATCTGAAAACCAGTGAAGACGAGTGGCTAAAGAGTGCATGGGAAGAAGACGGAATAAAAGTAGACGAAAGACCCAGAAAATATACAGAGACAGGAGAAAGAACAGAAAGAACAGAGGACTGGCACAACAAACCAATGCACGGACAATACATGAGACAGACTAAAGAACTAGCCAGCGATGACAATTGGCAATGGCTACGGAGGGGAGAGCTAAAGAAGGAAACTGAAGGAATGAAACAGCGGCACAAGATCAGGCCCTAAGAACCAGATATGTTCAAAGTACAATAGACGGAAATAACATCTCTCCCATATGTAGGAAGTGCAATACGAAAATGAAACCATAAACCACATAGCAAACGAATGCCCGGCACTTGCACAGAACCAGTACAAAAAGAGGCATGATTCAGTGGCAAAAGCCCTCCACTGGAGCCTGTGCAAGAAACATCAGCTACCTTGCAGTAATAAGTGGTACGAGCACCAACCTGAAGGAGTGATAGAAAACGATCAGGCAAAGATCCTCTGGACTATGGTATCAGGACGGATAGGGTGATACGTGCAAACAGAACCAGACGTGACGTTGATTGACAAAGTCAAGAAGAAAGTATCACTCATTGATGTCGCAATACCATGGGACACCAGAGTTGAAGAGAAAGAGAGGGAAAATGGATAAGTATCAAGATCTGAAAATAGAAATAAGAAGGATATGGGATATGCCAGTGGAAATCGTACCCATAATCATAGGAGCACTAGGCACGATCCCAAGATCCCTGAAAAGGAATCTAGAAAAAAACTAGAGGCTGAAGTAGCTCCAGGACTCATGCAGAAGAGTGTGATCCTAGAAACGGCACACATAGTAAGAAAAGTGATGGACTCCTAAGGAGGCAGGATGCAACCCGGAACCCCACAATATACCACCCAGTCAAATTGGAGGACTGTGATAGAGCAAAAAAAAAAAAAAAAAAAAAAAAAAAAAAAAAATAATAATAATAATAATAATAACCATAACAATAACAATTACAATAATAATTAAAAATACCAATATGTGTGCAACGTTGCAAAATTTTCATGTTTTTAAATGGTCATTTCATGAAACATTTATACAATCATTTTATTTTGGAATGTCTATCATTTAAGTTTCAAAAAAAAAAAAAAAAATCTTGATTTTAAGGGTGAAGGACATAAAAAAATAACTACTGTTAATTTCTGTATGTAACAACAAATCACGACCATTTTATTATAAAAGTGCAGTTTAAGTAATGTTGGTAGACAGCGAAAAATTAGCCTTCAAAATGTATTATTGATAGAAAATTGTGGTCACGAGAAATTGGGAGCTAGATTTTACTGTAGAGTAAGAGTAAAAAAAGTTGAGGAAAGAAAAACCAATCCATGGAAACTCTTCCCGAATCCCACGTCAGTTTATGTACGAGTTTGGCTCTAATGGACAGATTTTGTTTTATGGAAGTTTTTCAACTAATTTCAGAACAGATGGTGCAGTTGACTTGAACCGATGATGGGTTTTACCAAAAGCTAAAATGTTTCCCTTCTGAACTTCACACATGTTAAAAAAATTTCATGATAATAATAAATAATAATAATAATAATAATAATAATAATAATAATAATAATAATAATAATAATAATAATAATAATAATAATAATAATGTTTGATGTAATATATTTAAAGCTCTATCGAGGGTGTTGTACTTTGAATACTCAATATTTACATGACAAGGGTAAGATGCTCAGGTGATGAAGTACCAGATAAAAGACCATTTCATAATATTTTAATCTATGTTTGCAGAGGGGTTGTATTTATGGATTCCACACAATAACACGTTATAAGTGATAAAACGAACGTTAGCACAAGAAGAGTTGAAATGTACATACAAGAACATTATAGTCATGCCCAACAAGGCTAACGGTTCTGGCAACCGGCCGTTACGAGATAGTGTGTACTACAGCTGCCCGGAAGGTTAGCAAGGCACTGGCTATAAGTATATACAAGTTTTTTATTTTCTTCTTCTTCTTCTTTTTTGCTGGAACGCAACATTACAGGAAAATGTAACATTGGTAATAACAATAGCTTCGTATAAAAATGCAAATGGTCTTACTCCCAACGATGATGCCAAGAGGCATTTTTAATGTGTTCATAGTGCCATGTTTCCCGTTCTTTAATTCTATGTATAGCCTCTATTACCCCAAACAAATCATATGTGAAAAAGTATTTTCATCTTTCTAGCGAATGCTACATTACTTCTATTATGTTTTTTACGACATTAAAAATTTTATACAAAAACTAAATCACCTTATCCTTGCCTGACATCTTGAACCTGAATTCATTGCATTGGAAATGCTTCTCCATTTAAAAAATATTATTTTGGCGAATTAAACCTACTTCTAAAAATCTGCTTCAAAATAATTAAGACTCCTTCACCGAAAAGATCTCTTTGCATTAATAATAATAATAATAATAATAATAATAATATGCTTTATTTCGGCTCGGGGCCATATACATTGAATATACAAAATACAGACAGTAGCAAACACAATCTAGATACATGTGACATGATAAAATAGAAAAAGAAAATGAATAATCGGCACTTATCCACAAGGTAGCTGAGGTAGCATAAAAGCTAGTAATCATCATACTGGTAATAACAGTAATAATATTGGTGAGAAAAAAAAAAAAAAAAAATATGCATTGAGAGTAATAACAGATGGTGCATATATTATATAACTCAAATTTCAACTAGAGACCTTAGGTGGTTACAGTAGTCAGGTCCAGAGGGCTTAATACATAAATTAAATGTAAATAAAACTTTAACTTGATAGTAATCACAGTAATAATGAAAAATTAAAATATCAGCAATAAATGTAATAATGACAAAAACTGCAGATGACATCTTGCCAATACAGAGATTAAGTCCTTTAGGGGACAAAGGCCTCATTTTCCCATCTTTCCCACAATTTTGATTTTCTTCTTGCTTCACTCCTTAGGATGCTTTGTATGAGCGAGTTGCTGCTGTTTCTCACTCGGGTTACCAGACTGGACATTGTTCGCCTAACAATGATTTTTAAATTGTCCAGGTGGTTTTCTATGAACATCTGTGTGGCGGAGTGGTAGCGGGGAGTGTTTGTGAGGCGTCTCAGAATGTCATTGTGCACAACAGTGATGCGTCGCATCGTCTCTCGGGTATAGTTCGTCCAGAGGGAACACCCATAGATACTGTGGAAGAGCAGCAGTTTCACGTCTCGGTGACAGAAGGCAAACCTCCTTGCAATCATGTTGCCCGCTGCACATAGTTTACGACGCCTCTGTTCAATGTCTGCCGTATCTTTTTAGGTGCGTCGGTGATAATGTGACCCAAGTACGGAAATTCGTGCACAAATTCCAGCCAATGGTTTCCGAGGAAAATTTGAGGTTCTGCAATATGCTTAAGCGATCTCGGGAGCAGCGACATGCACTGGGTCTTGGTTTCGTTGTAGATTATATCAAATTCCTCTGCATATTGGCGGCAAGTTCGATGAGTCGTTGGAGACCTTGCACTGATGGGGAAATCAGAACCATATCGTCGGCGTAACAGAGGTTGTTTATAGTTGTTTCATTGACAGTGCATCCGATTGGGAGCGAGTTCAGTTTGACGTTCAAGGCATCTGTGTACGTATTAAACAGGTATGGAGAGAGAATGCCCCCTTGCCGAAGCCCGTTTAGGGAGCCGAAGGTGTAAGATAATACGTTTCCCCATTTGACACAGAATTGCTGTGTGGAGAACCAGCAATGTAAAATGCCAATTAGATATAGGGGTGTGCCCCTTTTATGCAGCTTCAGGAAGAGCTTCAGGTAGTTTACTCTGTCAAATGCTTTTCTCACAAAACAAAGGAAAACAGGAGAGGCTGATGATAGGTAGTAGTTCAGCAATTCTTTCAGTATGTAGATGCAGGTGTCGGTTGAGTGGTTTGTTTTAAACCCGAACTGATTGTCAGTGGTGTGTAGAAAGGGGAGAAGTCTCACTAGAAGAACAGACTCAAGTATCTTCGATGCGATCGTTGTGAATGCAATCGGCCGGTAGTTGCCAGGGTCAGCTGCATCCTTTAGCTTGTTTTTGATTAATGGTATCAGGTGAACTAAGAGTAGGGAGTCTGGAAGAAACCGGTGAATTATGCACGCATTGAATAGGGCAGCTAGCAAAAATGTAAATTATCGGATGGCAGAGTTTGAAGGCCTCTGCAGGAAGACCATCACAGCCGGGCGATTTATTATTAGGTAGGCTGTTTATGGCATCGCTGATGTTACCTGGCGTAAAACGGTCTCCAAAATGAAATTGAATGTTGTCAGTAAGGAGGTTATCTACATCCCTTCGGGAATCTTGATCATTTATGCAATTCAGGATATTGTTTAAGTGATCGCCCCACATACTTGCAATAGCTTCGTCTCCGACTGCTTCCCCTACTCTCTGTGATAGCTTTTTAGTTTTGGGATTTAAGGACTGGATATCTTTCCAAAGACGAGGATAATCACCAGATTCTAAGTTTCTAGACATTGCATCGGCTCTTAGTTGTTTTTCATATAACCTGCAGTGCTTAAGAGCAAGTTTGAACTGCGCTCTCGCCTGTCTCATTAGCAATGCAGTGTGCCCTTCCCTGGGGCTACCATTTTGCCTCCACAGTAAAACATTTCTCGTGAGTATGTATACAGATCTTTAACCAAGTCATTCCATCCAGGAATATTACGAGAATTACCTTGACGAAATCTGTAGGCAGTCCTGCCCGAAGAGCAAGCAAAGCGGAGATTATGTTCGAATAGAATTCATTCAGATCCCTCTTGTGGTGGTCATTTCTACAATTTGTGTTAGTACAAAGTAAGGCGTCTGCGGTTGAACTATTGACCGCAACCTGGTTTCCGTGGTCGCTCTAAAGTATCTGGTTTTCTCTTGGTTTTTTAAAATCCCAGTTTACCGCTGGTGGGCGATCAGTTAGGGGGTTCACGGTAGGGAGGGATGGGGTACTGAATGACACCTGTAATGGGATGTGATCGTAGCCCGTTGCAAGGTCATAGCGAATATTGCAGGTCATAATAGAATCATGAAGTTGTGGGGATGTGATGCAGTGGTCCAACCAGGAAGTTGTAATAGCGTCCGCTCTATTATGTACATATGCATAAGAGGAGGGAGGGAGGAGCATAACATCGCTAATTTGGAGAGCAATGATTTGAACAGAACGAGTAAGTTCATTATAAAATTGTTTTGTGGGGTGTGAATTAAGGTCCCCTATTATACAAATATGATCAGCTGGAGAATCATGAATAATACTGTGTAACTCCCCTAGGATCATGCAGTAATGATCAAAATTATTGTTATTTTCCCATGGCATATAAACATTGATAATTAGGATTTTAGAGTTCCCTATTGTCACTTGAATCCCCAGCAATCTGTCACTCCTGTAGGTCATCACCTTTATCGTATTGTCTAACGATTTGTGCCACAGGAAAGAAAGGCCTCCTTTCGGGCGACCGGCTAGGATTTGGTCTGTAACTTGCATCGATGAAGTCGAGAAGGTTCTGAAGTCTTCATGAATTGAATCGCATATGGCAAGGTCATGTGGCCAGAGGAGCGTTTCTTGCAATGCAATGATGCCTTTGAAATTTTTACAGAACATGTTTAGGAGAGGAATGTTCCGCTTGAGGCCAAAGATATTCCAAGAGATTATGTTTAATGTATCCATGGCTACTCACGAAGATGGGAGATGAATGCGCTGATCATTTGGGTGGATGGAGGGTTAGCCAGGGGGAGTGGGCAGTCACTCGCCGTGGGCGGTTGGCTGGCACTTGCGGTGGAAATGACCCTGGTTGGAGTGTCAGTAAGTTCCCCTGGGGGTGGTTGATCCGGATTAGTCTGTATCTTGAAACTAATATATTAGGACCGAAATTCTCGCCTTTAAGAACGGCGAGGTGTTGAAATAGGCAGGTAATCCTGTAAGCCACTTTATGTTTAATCCTGCATGGGAGTTCGTGGGAGATGAGTGGGTCAGAGCCAGTGAGAAACTTGACTCTCTCCACTATGGCATCTAGCGTCACCGATGAGCGCAGATTGTGAATTACTATGTGACATCTCTTCTCATGTGTCGGGCGAGGTGAAACACGAATGTTGGGCTCCGGTCCGGCGGCCAAACGGGAGGTTCTTCTCTTCTTTCTGCTTGTTTGTATCTGCCAGCCGCCAGACCCCTCATGATCAGTTTCATCTGCATCTACGATGGGGGTTGGGGGGTAGAGATAGGGTGGGGAGGATTACGAGGGCTAGTAATCATCACCGGAGATATATCTTCCACCGGAGGTACAGGGGAGGGAGAAGCGGTTGGGGGATCAACAGTCCCCTCGGAACATGGCACTTCCGTGTTGCTGGGAGGCGAGGAAAACCTGGATGCTGCATTCGTAGTAGTCTGGTGGCTATCAGTGCGATTGTCTATCGATCCCTGCACTCCTTTGATCGCATCCCAGATCCGTGTGAGATTATTTGTTTCCACAGTTTTAAGACTGTCTAGGGATTCCTGTAGTCCTTTGATCACGTCCCAGATTCTTGATAATTTATCATTTGTCTCCTCAATTTTTTCTGAGTTTTTCCCAATTATATCTGAGAGAGATTTTGGTGTTTTGAAGGCATTTTCTGCCGTGTGGTACACCGCAGGTAGGCTTAGGTCAGCAGGGAATGTTCCTCCTTTAGATGATGAAAGGTATAACCTCCAACTCTGGAGGATGAGGAAACAAAGTACAAGTACATGAATCAATATCAATGAACTAACTCTATTATACAGTGATGTGTAGCTATTCCATTACCTGGAATTTGAGGCTCTGATTAGGAGCAAATTATTCCATGGCAGTGAGAACAATGGTTGAATTAGATTGGCTGATTGGTTTCCCGTTCGTGTGGAGGTCGTTAGTTAAATTGTATTGCTCAGAGTGATAATGCGTAAAGTTTACTTCAGTCATTCACTCGCTGTTTATGTTGCTTTAATTGAAAAATTAGTGATAGAATATATTTTATATATCATCCAACAAATGTTTTGTCTTTATCTGTGTCTACCTGTTTGTTGAACTCTGTCAATTTAAAGTCTCGGAAAATTATGAATGGATTTCAATTATACTTTGTGGTGTCGACGCGGACAAAGAGAGAGTTGCTATGGGTTTTAATTTTATCATAGTATTGATTCCACAGTATTGAGAGATCATTGTTTTTTCAATTTTCGTTTTTGGAATTTTATTGTATGAATCTGTCACTGTTACATTATTAATCAATGTGCCTAATACATTGATTAATAATGAAGACTCCGGTTTTATGGTTGAGAAAGACTGGTACCGGGGGATTACGACCTATGAATAAGAGAGCAATTGTTAAACTAACCCTTATTTCCCTTGGCGGTGACAAAGGTATTGGATGTCTAAATATAACAATTTTGAGTCTTTATCGACCAACAGAAGTTGAATATTCAATGAAACTGCCCATGCGTGCAATATGAAAAAAAAGACAATACTCTAATAAAAAAAAATCCTAAAAGAGTTATTAGAACTCATTCAATATCCCTGAATCACTGAAGCCGAGGTCATTTCTAAAAAGGGGCACATTCAACAAAAACCATAAGCCTCTACATATGCAGTTAGATAATCACAAAATGAGAATATTAGCATCAGACATCACTGATGAATCTGATTTTCAGTATGCTGCTGCATGTTAGAAGAGTGATGGTCCTCTCCAGACTATAGACTACAGGCAGCTAAAGAAAATTAATCTTCCGTAACATGAATAAGACACCTAAGCATTTGCCGTTGGAAAATCCACATCAGGAAAGAAGATCAAGCTTTGATCTGGCATCCGTGGTAATTGCATCGGACCCCATTGAATTAATTGACTAGAATAGTTCCCTTTTCACAAATGTTTGTTTAATTCTATTAGGTTTTCTTCTTGGAGGTTACTTCCCAACAGTAGGAGTTTCTCTATAAAAGAGGTACTCCGCTAATCGACGATGGTTGCAGTAGGGAATTAATCCTCTCACTTTTCACGACATAAGAAAAACAAGAACAAAAGAGAGAGGGTGACAATTCGCTGACCATCACGCAAGAGACCAACTCGAATGAAGTTGTAAATAATTATGAAAAATGAAGTCGTTCCTTGTGACCTTTCTACTGTATGTTCAATCTTTTCCAGGTTCTCTGAAATAAAAAGATTTAGGAGAAAATATATACATTGTAAAAAATTTCCAGAGGAGTGCTGAAGTCAATTTAAAAAAAATTGCGTAGACTGAATTCCTGTAGTTCTGATGAAAGCAGAATAGTCATTATCAATATTTATGCGACTTGAGCAGTCCTTTAAAGCCAGTATTTAAAAAAGGTTTTTTACTCAATGTATGTTGCCAGCTGCTCCATAGCTATTACCTATAGGATATTAGAAGTCCCTGAGCCATGCCATCCATATGATCGGTTTTTAACCTATGCATATTATCAAAATGCAGTGAAAACTCGTCAAAGAATATCTGAATATCCGCCAAAATACAACAAATTTGTGTTACCTCACCTCATTTAAATATCACTTAGGAGGATTCAAATGTTATCCAGTAACCTAAGCAGGAAACTGTTTTTTAATATGAGTAATTACATCGAATTCCTGATCAGGAAAGCTTCTTGTATTTTAGCATGAAAATATTATCATCAATATATTCTTTTTAGACAAGGGTCATCTTGGAGAAAGTTGCGAATATAATAGATATTTACAAGCAAATATTTCATTGAGTTCTTTTTAATAAAAATGAAAATATTGTAGATGAATAGTGAATCATTTATAACGCTAAGTTTTGAATCACAAAGGAAGACACGGAAATGAAAATTTAGAAAATCAAATGTGTTTGGAAAAAGGCGGAAGGAACCTCCATGACGGGATATGATATTCTCTCTCTCTCTCTCTCTCTCTCTCTCTCTCTCTCTCTCTCTCTCTCTCTCTCTCTCTCTCTCTCTCTCTCTCTCTCTCTCTCTCTCTCTCTCTTTCTTTTCCTTTCGTAATTATTTTACCTTGAAATTTGAAAGCAACAAAGACCATCTGGCTTTTAACAGAGCACTTCCTTTCCCAACCAGAAACCAGACTTGTTCGTTATATAATCGTCTGGAGTACCATTCTTGTCTGCAAGTCCTGTTACCGGTTTGTCTCTCACTGTGTCCAATAAGAAAATGTTTTTGAATTATTTATCATGAAACAAACTATAAAGAATTTGGCATTTATTTGCATAACTAGGCGTAATATGAACTAAAATAAAAAAAATCTTCGTTTTTCCCCTGCAGATACAGCAATTCAAGATGAACGCAGGAAACTTGGTATTGATAATTTGCTTCCGTGTTTGGCTGTGTGACGGAGATGCAGTTGAATAGTCATGGAAATATTCATTATTTCGGGAAATGTAGTTATTCCCCGGAGTTACTAATAAGAGATTCTATCTCCACAGGCCCATTTTTCTTGGTTGATATTATAACTAGTCTTTTTTTCTCTGAAAAAGACAAGTTAAAAAGATCAAATAGCTGATCATCCATACTTGGGGTTAATGTTTGTATTGAGAAGATTGAATGAATGAAACTATTATGTATTATTGTAAACTGACTTTGCTCATGATATTTAAAAGTCATTGGCATTATCACGCGCGCGCGTGTGTGTGTGTGTGTGTTTTCTTGATATCATGAAATGTAATGGAGACAGGTCGAGAAAAACGGTGATTTCATTCGCAATAAGAAAAAAAAATATTGTGTTACACGATTATATGCGTGCAAGCGAGAGAGATGATCAAATATGGCATTATTATAATACCTACTAATGCAAACATTTCTATTTAAGTATTCATACTTATGTTAAAAGTTTGCTTGTTCTGAGTCGGAAGTAACTCGTATAAACTGTATACCTTCATCAATACTAAGTCACTTAGTATATTTCATTATTGAAGATGTTCTCTTTCTTTCCTTAGTCCCCTGTATGTCTCCAAAGATAACTTATAAAACTGGCAGAATGTCCCTATGGAAAAAGGCATATAGATATACATCAGACGCATTAAAAACTTCGACAAATGTCATTTTCTTCAAAATAAGTTGATAAAAATGCGAGAAAGTGAAATGAATTAATACATTGAATTTCACCAACCGTAATTGAATTCTGAGTTTAACTACCGAGATGGCAGCAAAGATTCTTGAATAATCTCTCTACCTGGGGATTTACCTCTGAGCCAAACTAGTTCATTTCTATTTACTCTATTCTTGAATTAATCATACAAAGAAGTATTTAATGCAGCTTAAGACGACGGAATTTCATTCGGAATAATGTTTCATCCTTCTCTTTACCCAGAAAGTACACGTAGAGGGACAGTTTATTATTAGGTAGAGATCAAACTGTATCTATATCATAATGATTATTACACACAACTCATCAATAACGTGAAATTGACATTCGCAGATATTATTATACTTACTCTCATAGGTGAATATGATGAAAGTGAAAATTATTTTTTGTTCTTACGTGAAAAGTTTGTCTGGCATTATTTCAAAACCATTGAGCTTGGAGACAGTAGCAGTTTGGATGTATTTATAATGGAGTTACAGAGATTTCAGATGAAAATCTTTTAAAATAAAGGTTACCCGAGCCATTGACTATAAGCACTAAGCTCGGCACTACAGCCGCAGCCAGCGAGCCCCATGACAACTTATCTATATAAAAGGCAATTTATGTCTGTTTGTTTGTTCGCCATGAAAGCTAGGGCTACCTAATTTTTACCATAGACTCACCGGAAATTTGAGGGATGTTCCTAAGGAGGTCATAACCCCTCTTTTTCATATACCCTCATTTTTTACAATTTTTTAAGTTAACATTATGGGGCCCATAAGGCTTCCTCAGTATTAAGGAAGGCAACACTGAACCCTTCACCCCCCCACAACAACACACACTGGGGATGAAGCTCGTGGGTTTCCCTTGCCATGAATACATTAGATATAAACTCTTGGAATATTTCTGGCCTCAATCGGAACATTCGTCTCCTAAACATGTTCGGAAAAAAATTCAAATGCATCCTTACTTTGCTAAAACGCTCCTCTGGCCACATGACCTTATCATCTCGTTTCAGTATATGAAGACTTCAGAGCTTTTCTGACCTCATCGATGCAAGTTACAGACCGAATCATAGCCGGTCGCTCGAAAGGGGGTCTTTATTTCTTTTGGCAATAATCGTTCACAAAATGGTAAATGTGATGACCTACATGAGTGATATATTGCTGGAGTTTCAAGTGACAGTAGGTGACTCTAAGATCCTAATACTTAATGTGCATATGCCCTGGGAAAATAACAATAATTTTGGTTAATACTGCATGATCCTAGTTGAGTTACACAGTGTTATTCGCGATTTTCCTGCAATTTATATTTGTATAATCGGGGACCTTAATTTTCACGTAACAAAACAACTTTATAACAAACTTGCTCGCTTCTGTCAAAATCATGCTCTCCAAATTAGCGATGTAATGTTCCTCCCTCCCTCCTCCTTTTCTTTGTACAAAACAGCACAGACATAATTACAACCTCATGGCTGGACCATTGCATCACGTCTACACAACTTAATTATTCTATTGCGACCTGCAATATTCGCTATGATCTTACAATGTTCTAAGATCACATCCCTTTACAGGTTTCATCCAGTACTTAATCGTTCTCTACAGTGAACCTCCTAATTAATTGCCCACCAGCTGTTACAAGGGATTTTAATACCCAATAGAAAACCAGAGGATGCACCTGCTGCTGTCAATTGTAGTTTTTTTTTCTTCTTTTTTTTAAGAGGGAGCTTACAGATCATAGAACATCACCGTAAACTCTGTTACTGACATGTTTTGTATCGATTTTTTAAGATACGATAACCTATAGGAAATACTAATTCATGAATACCGACTTCTTATGCACTTTTAGCCTCATAATATTAATTTCGCATATTTCCTTAAACTGCACATCTTACACTCAAACCCAGTACTAACGTCAACAACGTAAACTATGCGATCACTGTCTTAACGATATGAGAATATGGAGAATTTCCTCTGTACTCAAAGAAAAAGACTTTCTTCCCACTCCTTCCATTTCAGTATGCCCTTACGATGAGACATTTGTTGGGTTCCTTTAGTTAACTACTTGTTCAACTGCTTTGGTGTTTCATAGTCAGCGGATTCGTGGTTACTCTCTGGATGACTATCTGTAGAGCAGTAGGTAGGATATTATATTATCGAAACTATATTCTAACCTTAAATTTTAAATATCTTTTAGTAAATACTTTTGGGGGCGTTAAATTTCACATGTACCATTAATTAATTTTAATTGATGCTAAATATATACAATATAATTTTTGTCATTATCATAAATATCAGGGAAGTCAAATATTGGAAAGTATTCTAAAGGCCATAGCTACTAGTTTTAGTTTATTTGAAATTGTGCGAAAATTTAACAGTTCTCATTCCCGGGAGTGAAATGACCGAGTAGGAACAAATATCTGGGACGAAGCTCTGGAAGTCAAAATGCCTACAGAACCTGTGGGGATGCTCAGAAACGCAGCCGGTTCTCTAGAATGTGATTGAGATGCCTGGGACTTCCTCTCAGTTCACGAATTGTGGGTCGGGTGCAGGGAACAACAGGTATCCCCCCACACCCCACCCGGTTGCTTGTGACTTATAATTTTATGTGAAGAATTTATACTACTCTAAACATAGTAGTTTAAAATGTTTTTTCTTGAATGTTTAGAAAGGTATCATTGCAGGATTGTAATCATAGCTATAAAGGTAAAATTTCAATTTTACCTTTCATCTTCTTTGTGGAGAGAGAGAGAGAGAGAGAGAGTTTAAATTAGATCCATTTCATACCGATGTCCACTTAATGCACATTTAATTTCCGCCATACTGAAATTTAGCTGCCCCTCTTAATGGAAATTCCCTGCACCATTAGTATGATGACACCTACCTGACACCATTTTATTTGATACAGCACTAAAATCCTTCTGTTTCAATGGTTAATTTCGATGCAGAAATATTACAAATAAAAAGATTTACACTGAAAACAAATAATGAATACCAGGTTAAAAAGTATATCCTGTCACGTTGTAGCGCAACTATTTCAAAGAACTTGTTAGAATCTTTTTTGATTCAGTTAAGCTGGGTGGATTATTTTAATGGAAGTCAAGGATTATTTTCTTTTTAAGCGGTCATAAAACATATGTTCCAGAATGAACTGAAAGATAGAATAAAGAGGGTTACCAATAAGTATATTTCGATTTTAATCTGTTGACCGTTCTGTGACCTCCCGATATAATTTTAGGAAGAAGAGGAAGGACTTCCCAGACAGTCATTATAGGATTTCAAATGTGACTTAATGCAGAAGCCAAGTGGGGTAACGCTTTTGCGCCCCATTTTGTAGAATGGCAGGGGTTATTAGCGTCCATTGTTAGGGAGTGTCCTTTACCTGTCCTCACCTTTACTCCTTGTACCTGTACCCTCAACAATGGCTTCCCTCTGACCTGAACCTTGGAATCCTCAGGTAGTTCCCCCACTAATTTATTCAATTGTTGTTCTCAACTCTCAAGAGACTTACACCTTGTGATCCTTTCCTGTCTTTTGTGGTTCTAGCCCTCGTCCGTTTCCATTCCTGATTACCTTTCAAAACTTGATCACAAGACACCACTGACTATTGTCCCTCACCTGGTATATAGAGGGACATCACTGGTGACACAGTGGTAGAGGAACCACTGCCGAACTTACATGTCGCCTAGATGACGCTTCCCCGACGTCAGTAGAATGTTGCTGGTCGTTACTCTGTCCGCGTAAGCAGCTGTCATCTGCCAGTATCTTAAGACTTGAGGAGATGTCCGTACCCGATGCCCATCGATGCTGCATTTTTTGGAAAGGTGGGTGAGCATACCATCGGTGATGACTCTCTGTGTCATGAACTTGTAACCAAATGCATCCCCTTCTCTCACCCCATTCTTTCAGGGTCTGGTCCAATTGAAATGCCGATTTCCATTGAAGTTTTTTGAACACCACACACTGGCTCTTTTTCTGGACACGTCTTGTCCACAGACTAAGGTAAAGTGAATGGAAGTTGTATGTCAACTTCACCACATTCTCATACTTTGTTTCTTGTTTTTTTTTTCTGTTTTCTGAGCCCCTAACTTTGCAATATCCCTACGAGATTTCAGCTGTGTGACCTCAGGTGATTTTGTAAATGTAAATTTGTGGAAACACCAATTACTGTAATGTTATTACATATTTCCCTCGTGTGTTACAACGATCCCTGCATTGCAGATCCGTTCATGAGTGTCCCGGGTGTATCTCCAGTAGATCAACGGTGCCATTTAATTGACATTACCAGTTACATATCTGCTGAAGCATTAGCAGATCCCAGTGTGAAGAGTGTGCTACAGTTTACTTCTTGTACCATTCCTTTGCAAGCACCCTCATCTCTTTCATTTTTATTGCTTTTATTTAACCAATTCGGTTTATTAAGTGTAACACAATGTTTTGTGATTGTTGCCTGTAAGCGTAACTGTGAGTGCCATGGAACTCTATTGTAGTTACTATATATATATATATATATATATATATATATATATAGTATATATATTATATATATATATATATATATATATATATATATATTACACCCCCTTTATTCCCTAAACTACACAAACTGGGAACTCTTACCAGTTGCCAACGGTGCCTGTCTGTAAGATGTCACGAGGCTTATTAAGACTGCGTAAATATACAAAAATATCATTTATTTCCCAAAACAATTGGTTATAACAAAGAACAAAATGATAACAAGTCATAATGGCACAAATACCCAAATCTGCCCATAAAGAAAACCAATAAGATAACACTCTACCTTCCGGACTAAGGTTACACTCTCAAACCCCAAACAAGTCACATTGTCTAGTATTAGTCAGTTAGAGAATCCCATTCCTAATCAACCATGGAATCGGACCCATCTGTAATAAAGATAATAGTTATATAGACACCCCACGTCACTCTTTTCAAAGTATTTACGTAAAGAGAATATTTCCACACTTCTCTCTCTTTCCCAAAAGGTAACAGATTTTCTAAGTTTTTAAAGAACGTGTCTTACCTTTTCGATGGGCGTTTTCTCCCGACACTTAGGGCAACCGCTTGTTCTCTCCTTTGCACAAAGAATGCGTCTTCCACAAGTACCCTGAACCAGTAGGCCTGTAATACGACGCGTACAAACGAATGCACATGCCTCGCAAACGGGGAACGACCTCTGAGACAAGTTGCTTGTTCAGCAAATACCATGCTCTCCCCTGTTGAACTTTGCAGTGTACCACCCCTTGTCTCTAGGCGAGCAGAGCTATGTGACTTTATTATTATATAAAACACTTTAAACATATTATTAGCCATTCCCCCCCTCTCTCTCTCTCTCTCTCTCTCTCTCTCTCTCTCTCTATATATATATATATATATATATATATATATATATATATATATATATATATATATATATATATTATATATATATATATATATAAGGTTTCATTTGGTTAAGATGTCACCTAAGCTATCTGTCACACTAAATGCGTTCACTCTTTGGGTATAGATTTTCAATGGGCGAAAGCACAACTAGACTGTAGGACTATTTGTTTCTATTTTACAGTACGAATACTTTTCATATTTAAAAAAATAGTGCCTTTCTTCGAGGTTGACAAGATATTAGAAGCAAAAAAAGGTTTCTTAATACTTGCAATAATTTCACTGAAAAAAATATTTAAGTTTCCTGCAATGATTCAGTAACATTGCAGGAGAAACCTTTCTCTCTTTCCCTGGCTTCTATTTTGACTGATTTTTTTTTTATTTATACAGTTTTTTTTATTTGGCACTATTATATTTCTTCCGTCTTTTCTTTCACTAACCCTTTGTTTTCCTCAATATACAGTCAGGATAATCTTCTCCCATAAAAAAAAGTGACTGCGCCCTCGGATAATGTGTAAATTTTCATATAGTAATCTATAAAAAGGCGAGAGAAAGTAAATTAAGAGATACAATAATATAAAAATGGATCTCAAAATAAAAGATGCAAAATGAGGGATGCTGAATGAAATTAATGTAGTCCTTGCTGAATGGAACAAGTCTTTAGATTGTTCCTTGAATATTGATGTATGTATCTCGTCTTCATATTTTTTTAAGAATGTTAATAAGTTATTATCAAATTTCGAAATTATTATTATTATTATTATTATTATTATTATTATTATTATTATTATTATTATTATTATTATTGCCATGAGATCATATAATTTTTTTTGTCGTACTTTTATATTCCTTGAAGATTCGACTAGTTTTCTGGCAGCCCTTTATTGAGAATCTATGAAAAAGCTGTTGACTCCGGTTCCGTAGGCATTATTATCATTATTATTATTATTATTATTTTTTTTTTTTTGCTCTATCACAATCCTCCAATTCGACTGGGTGGTATTTATAGTGTGGGGTTCCGGGTTGCATACTGCCCCCTTATGAGTCCATCACTTTTCTTACTATGTGCGCCGTTTCTAGAATCACACTCCTCTGCATGAGTCCTGGAGCTACTTCAGCCTCTAGTTTTTCTAGATTCCTTTTCAGGGATCTTGGATCGTGCCTAGTGCTCCTATGATTATGGGTACAATTTCCACTGGCATATCCCACATCCTTCTTATTTCTATTTTCAGATCTTGATACTTATCAATTTTTTTCCTTCTCTTTCTCTTCAACTCTGGTGTCCCATGGTATTGCGACATCAATGAGTGATACTTTCTTCTTTGACTTTGTCAATCAACGTTACGTCTGGTCTATTTGCACGTATCACCCTATCTGTTCTGATACCTAGTCCCAGAGGATCTTTGCCTGATCGTTTTCTATCACTCCCTCAGGTAGGTGCTCGTACCACTTATTACTGCAAGGTAGCTGATGTTTCTTGCACAGGCTCCAGTGGAGGGCTTTTGCCACTGAATAATGCCTCTTTTTGTGCTGGTTCTGTGCAAGTGCCGGGCATTCGCTTGCTATGTGGTTTATGGTTTCATTTTTCGTATTGCACTTCCTACATATGGGAGAGATGTTATTTCCGTCTATCGTATTTTGAACATATCTGGTTCTTAGGGCCTGATCTGTGCCGCTGTTATCATTCCTTCAGTTTCCTTCTTTAGCTCTCCCCTCTTTAGCCATTCCCATGTGTCATCGCTGGCTAGTTCTTTAGTCTGTCTCATGTATTGTCCGTGCATTGGTTTGTTGTGCCAGTCCTCTTATCTGTTCGTCATTCTCCTGTCTCTGTATATTTCTGGGTCTTCGTCTACTTTTATTAGTCCTTCTTCCCATGCACTCTTTAGCCACTCGTCTTCACTGGTTTTTCAGATATTGCCCCAGTGCTCTGTTCTCGATGTTGACGCAGTCCTTTATGCTTAGTAGTCCCTCTCCCTCCTTCCTTTCGTGTTATGTATAGTCTGTCCGTATTTGCTCTTGGGTGTAGTGCTTTGTGTATTGTCATATGTTTCCTGGTTTTCTGATCTATATGCTGCGGAGTTCTGCCTTCGTCCATTCCACTATTCCTGCGCTGTATCTGATTACTGGCACTGCTCATGTGTTTATGGCTTTTATACATTTCCGCCGTTGAGTTTTGACTTGAGTATCGCCTTGAGTCTCTGCATATATTATTATTATTATTATTATTATTATTATTATTATTATTATTATTATTATTATTATTATTATCAAACTTGGAAGTAAGGTCTTCATTTAGGAGAGATTCATTTCTTGGCACTAGGTCATTCTGGTTAAGAAAAGATACTGAACCGTATAAGTAAAGTGAAAAATAAAATCCCTTTCTATATTTTTTACGGATTAATGAATATGAAAATAATTGGGAATTTAAATATTGTATTCTGAATTTCGTAGTGAAATTCTGTTATACCAACATTAGAGTTTTATAAAAAAAAAAAAATGCTCTTGTGTAGAAAAAAAAATTGAATTCAAAATCCTTTTGAATAGCCATATATTACTCTTATACAACCAAATTTCTATCGCTTATGGAAAAAATATACAATTAAATTTCATTTCATGCAATAATCAGGGTCATATCGCGCAGGTAAGAATTAAAGTAGTATAATTTTCTAAGTATTAAACAATTGTCTCTCTTGTCATTATAACCAATTTACTTAGATTTTTATATTTTGTAAATAGCCTTCATTTTCGTGAAGATTGAAAATTTTTGACCGGAGATCGGATCTCACTGGCTCAGAGATGTAAGCGGGGAAGTGTACAGTCAATGGAACCTGAAATTGATAGTTTGTTATGAAGGCTGTCGGGTGAGGGCTGAAGGGAAGGAGGATATGTCGTCGAAAAGGGCCCGAGTGCTCTGTCAACGTTCAATTTCCTGTAACAAACTGCCGTGCATCGCCCCTCGGTGACTGACAAGTGACCTTTGCTGTCTGCTTCGATGCCTTGTCCTAAATAGTCCGTGAACATTCCGTTGTATATTTTTCTGACCGAAATAAACCTGTTTATTTCAAAGTCGGTGAAAACCAATATTAAATTCAAACAAAATATACTTGATTTTCTATGTAACTTCATAAATTGGGTATATTATAAAATACGTTAGTGAAATAGAAAACGGATTTATACTATTTTCTATAATCGTTAACTGAATGAAAATGAAGATTTCTACTGTTTCTTTAACCTTCCACTTAAAGTAACAGTTCAAATTAACACATTTATTTTTCAAATGAAAATGAAGGAAGACTCAAAGTTGCCATCGCTCTGATAACGACGCTTTAAACAACCTGGTGTAAATACTTAAAAGGGGGATACTAATTATAACAATAATGATAAAACTCTAATATAATTTTGATGATAAAAAATATGAAAAAATAACGACGTAAATAAACTAAAAATCATCATCCGCAGGCATGATGCTAATACCAATAATTTAAGGTAATGATTGTCCTGATAGCCCGATGCAAGAAACAGAAGAACTTTGCATATTACTGGTATTCTTATCAGTTACAGACAGGTTCAGAATCATTTATCTCAATAGTCAAAGGAGACATTTTCCGGTGAACAAACATAAATCTGAGCAGAAAATTAGTGGATAACTTCGCAACTCCCTAAGTAACCCTGCGATGAAAGGTTCCGTTTTTCGGTCTAGTGTTTATATCTTTCATTTGCATTTAATTCCATATTTTCGTTTTTTGGTCATCGTCACCGTTTCGTCTAAACCTGATGGAAATATGAGTCAGTTTCCCTGTGTTTAGTAATCGTATATTCAGTTGTCCAGCAGGAGATGAAATTGATCTACCTCGGTGAATACTGATTCCGTCTCTCCAGCAAACGGTTCATGGGGCTCGTGTCAGCCAGAAGGAAAGGTATAACGGCTCCTGATCAATATACGGACCAGTAAAAAAAATACTGACACATATATAGTTATACATCTTTCTGTAGATGAAGCCGAGGATGGTGATTCATGACGGACATATTTTCTTTACGTGCCACATAGAATGATGTTGGAAGGCATTAGACAAGTTAACTTGAATGCCTTCCCGTTTAGCCTCAAATCCTTTGATCATGGCGGAGAATGCTAAGGATGTTCTTGCTTTCTGGATGTTTAGCAGGCAATTCTGAAAGATTGTCTTTATCATACAGTAGTGAATGGGACAACTGCTTAAATACAAAGTTCAACTTGGCTTAATAACTTACATTTACAAGACAACAGTTGACAAAGAGTTCTTCGTACGCTCTATTTCCTGATATATTGAACACCAACACTTGGGTGTTGTATCCTGACATACTCCTACGAATAATACCACAATACACCACAACAAATACATATATATATTTTTTCAGTAATTTGTTTGATGAGTAAGAAATTTCAATGAGCTTCAGACTGTTTTTTCTCTTTGTATATCTATATTTAACGTCTCTCT